>NW_007247051.1:40891-62481 GCF_000164805.1 Carlito syrichta | reverse complement strand
ACAGGCTGAGCCACCGAGCCCGGCTAGAGCGGAGATTCTTAGTGCCGTGGAGGGGAACTGACTTTTGGTTGCCACGGTCCAGGGAAGGGGGTATGGTATACCACTGTCATCTGGTAGAAGCCGGGAATGCTGCTAAGCGTCCCATGGTGCATGGCCAGCCTCTGTCACCCAGGATTCCCTAGTTCCAGATGTCACTAGTGCCAAGGTCGAGATTCTCTGCTTTTGGTGAGTTATTCTTGGCCACGTCCAGCTCAGGCACTGGTTTGCTGGCCACTGAAGATGGTATCAATGTTCTGGAGCATCTTGGGGCGACAGAGCGAGCGTCTTTTTCACCTTTTTCTTTTCAAGGTCTGGTAAACAACACTGGCATTGACTGGTTCATGTCCTGGCCTCCCCAAGCCCTCCAGGCCGTGGCTAAGTCATTTTTAGGTAAGTCACAGCTATTCTGGAGACCGCTTTGTTGCTGTAACAAAGCAATTTGTCATCACGTTTCTGACTTTGAATTTTGGTCCAGTAGATTCCTTTCTCTGTAAACCCTTAGGGTAACAAAGGGCTTTTAATTTTGTTAGTATGTTTTTGGTTTATACTGTGTTTTAGCCCGGTGGGATTTCGGGAGCCTTACAAGGAGAGTTTGGGATAAAAATCGATAAGGCGTCATCTAAGGCAGGAGTTGTAAACCATGGCCTGTTGCCAATCAGCCCACTGCTTGTTTGGGTAAATAAAACTTTATTGGTACACAGACTCGCGTGTTCATTAGCATGTTATCAATGGCTGCTTCTATGCTCCAACAGCAAAGCTGAGTAACTGCAACGGAGACTGTACTAGGACTATTTGGTTCTTGGTAGAGAAAGTACTTTGGCTGCTCACCCAAAGATGTCCCAAAGCCCTTTCAGTGAACACTCTCAACCCGCACTGAATTTCTCTCTCAAGTCCCAAACACTTAAGGCCTTGGATATTAATTTTAGTCTTTGAATGGGAAAGAAAGTCCATTTATCTTCAGGGAAAAGAATAGTTTTCTCTGGGCCTAACTTGGGGATTTTTGGCAAACGACACTGGGTGACCTTGTGATGGCTTCAACCTTATAAATCTATATTTGGTATCTAAATGGATGCTCTCTCTAGACAAGCCGCAGTCATAGCTTTAATCATAATGCAGTTTTTCGAGAAGAGGCTAAGAGAATGACTCCTCTCTGATGATGCAACTCGGGGGCAGCAAGCTTTTTCAGTCAAGATTCAGATGGTGACTATTGACAGCCCTGTCGCAATGCCTCAGTTCTGCCATTCATGAAAGCAGCCACAGACAACATGTGCATAAATGGCCATGGCTGTGTTTCAATAAAACTTTATTTACGAGAACAGGTGGTGGGCCAGATTTGTCCTCCATGTAGGTGCACCCTACTGTGTCGTGTACTCGTGTCCCCGTGTTAGCACGTGCATTTGCCTTCAGTATCCAGCGGTTCAGTGCCTGAAATTCGCTTGGGACTTTTTCCTTAGAATATATTCCCTGGAATGGGATGATGTGCCCCAGAGCATACATGTTTGTAAGGCAAAGTTTTTCCTGCACACTGTGCAGTTGGCCCTGGGGCTGTGGTTTGCTGAGCTCTGGTATAATTCAAAATCAGGGCTGCAGAATCTGGATAAGTCCATACTTTTGATCTGTCTTTCCTGCCTTCATTTCAATATGAGACATTCTCTGCTTTGAGGTGAATGTATTTTTATTATTTTTTTTAAATTTAAAGATGTGGGGTGCAATTCAGGATTAGGTGCACTAGTGGTCATTGTACAGGTAACATTTGGGCCTCCCTTTGGCCCCCACTTTGCCTGGCTTGAGATCAGGTACTCTTTTTGATGTTATGTGCCCCCTGCTCCCCCGCCTCGCGGTTTCCAGCTACTACCAATCCCTCTCTTATAGTATTATGACAAATGTTCAGGGTTCGTTTATGAGTAAATTTTTTTTTTGAGCCAGTGTCTCATTCTGTTGCTCAGACTGGCGTGCAGTGGCACACTCATGGCTCACTGCAGCCTCTACTCACTGGACTCAGGCGATCTTTCCACCTCAGCCTCCTGAGTAGCTTGGGACTACAGGCAAGCGCCACCATACCTGGCTAACTTTTAAAATTTGTTTTTGTAGAGACGAGATCTCTCTATGTTGCCCAGGCTGGTCTCAAACTCCTGGACTCAAGTAATCTTCTCGCCTCGGCCTCCTAAAGTGCTGGGATTATAGGTGTGAGCCACCACACCTGGCCTTGGGGTGAATGTATTTACCGTGTCAGATAATCTGAGCAACATGATCTTGGCACTGGAAGCAATCATTGATTCCTCCAACAGGTTTATAGGGAGGCCCTCTTTTGCCTCACAGTGAATGCCTGAATAAGCCCACCCAACCCCCAGGGGGACATTGCTTGACTGACATAACAGGGCAGGGATTAGATTTGGGACTCTCTCCTGGAATCGCCAACCCCTTCCTCCACAGCATCTTTAGCCACCAGAGATGTCAGTTTCCCAACAGGAAGGAAGGAGAGCTGACGTTCTGTGTTATCAGGGAAATTGCCAGGGCACAGATCACTGCTGGGGCCCAGAAAGCCACCGGCAAGTGAAAACCGCTCTTTTCCTTTCTCCTTATTTTATTTTATGTTTGTCGAGGTCTCACTCTGTCTCCCAGGCTGGCTGGCGTGCAGTGGCCACAATCACAGCTCATTACAACCTCGACATCCTGGGCTCAGGTGATCCTTCTGTCTCAGCCTCCTGAGGAGCTAGGATCACAGGCATGTGCCACCATGCTCAGCTAAGTTTTTGATTTCTGTAGAGACGAGGTCTTGCTGTGTTGCCCAGGCTGGTCTCGACTCCTAGGGCTCAAGGGATCCTTCCTCCTCAGCTTCCCAAAGTGTTGGGATTAGAGGCCTGAGCCACCGCACCCAGCCTCCTTTCTTTTGTTATTAAAAATTTTTAAGTCATTTTTTATTGTAGTAAGATAGGTATAACAAAAATGTTAGCCAGGCTCGGTGGCTCAGCCTGTAATCCCGCGCCTTTGGGAGGCTGAGGTGAGTGGATGGCCCGAGGCCGCGGGTTCGAGACCCGCCTGGGCAGGGAGACCTCATCTCTACAATAAATCAAAAAATTAGCTGGGCGTGGTAGCACGCGCCTGTAGTTCCAGCTACTTGGAAGGCTGAGGCGGACGGATTACCGGAGCCCAGCAGGTCGAGATTGCAGTGGCCCGGGAGCGGCCACTGCACTCCAGTCTGGGCAACCGAGTGAGACTCCAACTCAAAAAAACCCCAAAAACCAAAAATGTTTCCATTTTAAACATTTTTAAGTGTACATGTGGCGTTAATTACATTCATAATGTTGTGCAACCATCACCATTATCCCAAACCGAAGCTCTGGACTCATTAAGTAGCAACTCCCTATCTCCCCTCTCTCCAGTCCCGGCAACTCAAATCTGCTTTCTGCCTTTATGAATTGGCCTATTCTAGATATTTCATGTAAGCGGATCAGATAATATGAGGGGGATCCCAAAAAACTCAGAATTTATTTATTAAAAAATTGTGTATTGACTCTTACATGTTTAAACTTCAATCACTTTCAACGTACTCTCTGTTGGATGCAATGCACCTATCAAGATGCTTTTTCCACTGCTCAGAACAGTTTTAGAACTCATCTATTTTTATGCCATTTAGTGCTTCTGCTGTATTTTGTTTTGCCTCCTTCACGTCAGCAAAAACGTCTCTCTTTGAGGACGTTTTTCATCCAGGAAAACAAACAAACAAAAAGTTGTGATCTGGTGAATAGGGAAGGTGAGGCTCAGGAGTCACGCCACTTTTGGCCAAAGACTGCAGAGCACTCAGCACGATGTGGGCAGGTGTGCTGGTAAATCACCCATCATGAAATGGGCAAACAACACGTCGAAAGAATCTTAAAAAAAAAAAAAAATCACAGAAGCCAAATGTAGCCTCTCACAACAATGCTAGCTAGTTCACGGATACCAATGGGTTCCTGGAACACTTACCTAGCAGGGGAAGCTTGGACTACCAGGGGCCCATCCCCCAAAAAATAATTTTGTTTTTTTGGGGGGGTCCCCTCTCGTATGTGGCCTTTTGTGTTCAGCTTCTTCTGCTGGGCAGGATGAGTTCAAGGCCTGTCCCACTGGAGCGTGCGTCAGTGCTTTCTTCCTTTGCATGGGTGAATACTATTCCATGGTGTGGACAGACCACGCTGTGTTCCTCCACTCCTCAGTGGGTGGCCAGTTGGTCATTTCCACTTCCAGCTATTGTGAAGAGAGCCGCTGTGAACACCATGTGCCCGAATCTGTTGGGGTCTTTGTCTTTCTGCTCCTTGGGTTCCTACCTGGGAGTGGGATTGCTGGATCATACAGCAACTCTGTGTTTAACCTTTTGGGGAACCATTGTTTTCCTTTCTTCAAGAGGGGCTGTTTTCATTCCTTCCTCCTCAGGGGATAATCAGATGATCCCATCAGAGAACTTCGGAGACCTGGTGGACCACGTTGTTCTGGTTCACCAGTCCGTGGGTCACTACAGCAAGCGATTTCTCCAGAAACTCAGGCGCAGCAACTACGTAACTCCCAAGAACTACCTTGATTACATAAACACCTACTCAAAACTGCTGGAGGAGAAAACTCAGTATAACATAGGTGAGGCTTGGGGACAAGGCTTCACAGAAATCACTATTATTTCCACGTAAGGATTCGATGTGGATTTTGTCTTGTCTTTTGTGTGTGTCCCAGAGAGAAAATTGTGTGTGTGTGTGTGTGTGTGTGTGTGTGTGTGTGTGTGTGTGTCCCAGACAGAGAAACGTTCCATTCTCTTCCTTAAACTGATGTTTCTTGCAAGATCAGGCATCCTCAAGTCTGAGGCCAAGCAAATGGCACGTTTTGGATTTTTACATTCTGGAGTAATTCTTCCATGTGGGAAGGACCCTGGCAGGGCCTTATTTTTATTTTTAGTGTTGGGTCGTATACTTGGTGGCTTTACATTTTCATCACATTAGAGGTATCTTTCTAAATTTACTTAGACACAGAGTCTCTCTCTGTCATCCAGGGAGGATTGCAGTGGTATGATAATAACTCAACTTCACTGCAGCCACAAGCTCCTGGGTTCAGGTGATCCTCCTACCTCAGCCTCCCAAGCAGCTGGGACTACAGGTTTGCACCACCACACCAGCTAATTTTTAAGATTTTTTTTTTGTGGAGACAGAGTCTCGTTATGTTGCCCAGGCTGGGCTCGAACTCCTGGCCTCAAGAGATCCTCCCTCCTTGGCCTCCCAAAGTGCTGGGATAACAGGCGTGAGCCACTGTGCCTGACCCACATTAGAGATGTTGTTCGACACAGCCGCGTCTCCGCTGGAAAATGCTTTTAAAGAAACGCTCCGGCTCTGGCGGTTGGCCAGGCGCAGTGCTATTTTCAGACATATGTTCATGTTGGCCGATGCCCCTGCCGCCCGGCAATGGGGGTGCCAGAAGGTGCGAGCCATCGCGTAAAAAGGGTTGCTTTCTCATGAAGCCCAAGCTTGATGAGTCCCAGCGAGCCCCGGGCTGTTGGCCACCGCGCCCCCTTGACGGCAGAAGCACCGGGCGCTCTCTCCTCAGCTCAGTGCAAGCGTTTGGAAGGGGGGCTGGACAAGCTGAAGGAGGCCGCCATCCAGCTGGACGAGCTGAACCAGAAGCTCGCCGAGCAGAAGGTCGTCCTGGCCGAGAAGTCTGCCGCCTGCGAGGCCTTGCTGGAGGAGATCGCCACCAACACGGCCATCGGCAAGTGAGGGCCTGGCGTGGGGCGGGGCCGGGTCACCCCAGGCAGGACAGGGACGTCCCCGAGAGGCCCGGAGGCTCTGACCCTTCGATGCCCGTTTCTTTCGGAGTCCGTGTCCAGCCCGTCTCAGCCCCCTTTCCCAAGCACTGAGCCTCTGGAGCCGGCGGCTTAGGATTAGACGGGGTGTGGAAAGGTCAGGCTCTTGATGCTCAGCGAGCATGTGAACTCAGTCCTCGGGGCGGTGTGACCTTGGCCTTGGCGTCACGTCCGCGGAACTTCCTCGGTGCTCCCTGAAGCCGTTTCAGGGCTCTCTTGGGCCCTCCCCTCGGTCTTCCTGGCCGAGCGGCTGTGCTTCCCGGGCCCGTCCTGCTCCTGGGAACCTGGACGGCCTGCCTGGGACAGGAGCCGTGCACCTGACCTCGGGTCCCGCCCTCTGGGTCCCTGGGCACCTGCTTCCTGGCAGAGGTGCTCCCGGCTCGCTCCCAGATTCCTGCTGCACCGGCCTGCCTCTCCCTGCTCCTCTGCACATGTGCTGTGTCAAGCATGATCTTGGTTTAGTCCCATTGTTACTGCACCGGGCCTGCGCACAGCTTGCATGTGTCATCACTCTGGTGACAGCGCCCTGTCTTGGCGCTGGCACACTGCCTCCTCCCGCCCCAGGGCATGCCATCGAGAGGGGCATCCTCCAGCCCTGGTGGGCAGTTTGCTGCACTTCTGGACGGTGCAGCTAGAACCGGCCCACATGAAGCCTGGTGAGAACTTGAACTCACATTTCCCACTTCTTGTGGAAAGACATACATCAGGGCGGCTCGCATCTCCTTACACCAAATCTGCGTTTCTCTCCATGTGGCCATTGTTAGTTTCTGTTGCGCGCAGCCAAAGCACCTTCATTGACACAGACCCTTTCCCTGTGATTCGTGGCAACTCCCTGCTGTCCTGAACTTATTTGTCTGAGTCGGGGTCTCACGGGCTGGAGTGCAGTGGCACAGTCCTCGCTCACTGCAGCCTCGACTTCCCGGGCTCAGGCGATCCTCCACCTCAAACTCCTGAGCAGCTGGGACTACAGGCTCACACCACCACGCCTGGCTAACTTTTGCATTTTTTTTTGTCGAGATGAGGTCTCGCTATGTTTGCCGGGGTGTGTCTTGAACTCCTGGGCTCAAGCAATCCTCCCACCTCGGCCTCCCCAAATGCTGGAATTACAGGTGTGAGCCACCACACTGGGCCTCCCGCTGTCCATGTTAATGCTGACTACTCGGTGTGGCCATGAGGGGTCCCCGTCAATCCCTCTACACTTTGTCCCCTACCTCATTTCTCAAGACACCCTGTCCCCCGCCATGGCATCATTTCTTCATGTCCATGTGACTCCTGCAGTAACTTTTTCCTTTACCCTTGCTGTGCTCACAGAAGGCTCGCTCCTCTCCTCTCTTCCTATCCACGTTTCTGCTTCCAGAACCTTGATCAGACGTCCCGTTCCTGCGTGGCCCCATTTGGTTTCACTCCTTCTTGAAAACACTCTTAAAGTGCTCTGTGTTCCCCAGAGTTTGCTCTGCGTATTTAATGAGTATGCAGGGTTTGCTGAGCTGTCTGCCCTTGATATAAGGCCGAGAGAAGTAGGTATTTCATGTGCTTGTCCGTCAGTAGGTACCGGCTGGTCATCAGCTTCGTGTCAGGCCCCACAGTGGGGACAGTGGGGCTGGAAAGTGAATGAGACTTGGCCCCTGCTCTGAGGAAGCCCGGGACCCCAGTGCCCAGGCTGCAGTCTGGTCTGAGGGTGGCCTGTTTGCCACCCCCATGTTTTGTGCCCTTTCCACCCACTGTTGCCTTCCCTCCCCCTCTGCTATCATCCATGCCCATGATCACCTTGCTCTCACTTGGAATGTTGGAGGTAGCTTCCTCTGGATCTCTCCTTCCAGGCCACCCGTCCTGATCGGGACTGTTTTGGTTGCAAATGTCAGAAACCAAGCTCAAAGGGTCGAAAGCTAAAATGGAAATGTGTTGATTCCAGAGGTGGGCTGGCTTCAGGCACAGCTGGATCTAGGGGCTCAGATGCGTCCATGGGAATCCATTTTTTTTTTTGAGTTGGAGTCTCACTCTGTCGCCCAGACTGGAGTGCAGTGGCCGCTCCCGGACACCGCAGCCTCGACCTGCTGGGCTCCGGCGATCCTTCCGCCTCCGCCTTCCGAGTAGCCGGAATTACAGGCGTGCGCTACCACGCCCGGCTGATTTTTTGATTTATTGTAGAGATGAGGTCTCACTGCCCAGGCGGTCTCGAACCCGCGGGCTCAGGCCATCCACTCACCTCAGCCTCCCAAGGCGCGGGATGACAGGCCGAGCCACTGAGCCCGGCTGGGAATCCATGTCTTTCTTGGCTCTGCTGTCTTCTGTTGGGGCTTCATCTCAGACTGCAGACCTTGTTCATCCTGACAGCTTGGGAGCCTCCAGCATGAGGCTGGCGTCCTGTTCATTCCGCACCCGCAGGGGAGAGAGGGTGCTCTTCTTCCACGCGGTCACCCAAGGTTCCCAGAGTTGCACAGATTTGGGTCACATGCCCTTCCCGGAGCTGTTCCTGGTGACCGTAGGAATGGGATCCATTGACAAGCCCCACAGAGGGCGGGGCGGGGCCCAGACAAACTTTTCCTCCTGCGGGTGTCTTAGTGTTTTCCTACCTGGCTGAAAAGAGCCTCCCTGTTGTGTTCCTCAACGTGGCTCGAGCCACTGTGGCCTGGCTGGCCCTCCCCCGCAGGCTCTGCCCCACACTGAACGCCCTGTGACCACAGCAGCCCTCCTCCTTCCTGGCCCGGCTGCAGGCCTGCCTCCTCCTTGCTGTCCCCTCAGCGCTCCCGTGGCTCTGGGGGCTTCCGTTCCAAAGGCTTCACACTCCTACCCTTGTCTGATGCACTTGTCCACCTGCTGCCCCCGTGGGAAAATGGCTCCCAGGCCGGGGGCCTGCCTGGTGTCAGGGCCACCCGTGGCTTTGCACGGGGCAGACGCTCCACCAGTGTAGGCTTGTGGGCTGCGGAGAGGCCAGTGCGGTGGGGAGTCACCTCGCACCAGGATGCTGGGTGGGGCTCGTACCACGCCTTCTCCCAGGGCTGCTGGAACACAGTTCCCCAGTCGGGGCGGTCAAAACAGCAGAAATCCATTTCTCCCGGTTCTGGAGCCCAGAAGTCTGAAATCAGGCCTGGGCAGGACCACGCCCCCTCCAAAGGTCCTTGGGGAGAGCTCTTCCTCACCTCTTCCAGCTGCTCGTGGGGGCCGTGGTACTTAGAGACGCAGCATCCCGGTCTCTGTCTTCATCACCTCATTGCCTCCTTCCCTCTGTGTCTTCACAAAGTCTTCTTTTAATTTTTTGTTGTTGTTTGAGATGGGTCTTGCTATGTTGTCTAGACTGCTCGCCAGTTCCTGGGCTCAGGTGATCCTCCTGCCTCAGCCTCCCAAGTAGCTGGGACTGCAGGTGTGAGCCACTGTGCCTGGCCACGCAGGGCTTTCTTATAAGGACACCAGTCATTGGATGTAGGGCCCACCCTCACCCAGTATGGCCTCATCTTAACTAATCACATCTACAGAGACCAAATAAAGTCACATTCTGCGGTTCCAGGTGGCTGTGATTTTTGCGGACACTGAGCCGAGCCGTCAGTTGGGGTTATAGCTCTTGGGCAGGTGCCTCCCTCCTGGTGAGGACAGCCGGGCAAGAAACAGGACAAGACTCAATGAGACTGCAGGCTGTGGGGCGGGTCATGAAGCGAACAGCCCTATGGAAAGAGTGGCGGCCGAGCCCAAGAGTGACAGGGGCGGCCCTGGGCCTGGGCCAGTGAACACGGGGAAAGGTGTGAGGGGGACAGAGACAGGAGATGCCCCGGAGCCAGAAACAGGAAGGGCAGCCCGGCATCCTTGGCTCACACCAGCAAGACAGGGCTGGCGCCATCAGGGGTCACGTGGCCTGTCATGGATGGAGTGGGTGGGTCTCAGGTGGGCCAGGCGGGGAGGGTCCGAGTTGGAGGGCCACCTGGTGTGGAAGACCCTGCACAGTGAGGATTTCTGCCGCTGGAACCCTCAAGGACGCCAGATTGCTCAAGGTTCCTTAGACCTCTGCCGCCCAGGTCCAGCCTCCGCTTTGGTCCAGGAGCCGTAAGAGCCCACCCCCCGCCCAGGCCCAGTGGCTTTCCTAACCTCTCTCTCCCCCTGCAGCGGAGGAGAAGAAGAAACTCGCAGAAGAAAAGGCCATGGAGATTGAGGAGCAGAACAAGGTGATCGCGGTGGAGAAGGCCGAGGCCGAGACGGCCCTGGAGGAGGTCATGCCCATCCTGGAGGCCGCCAAGCTAGAGTTGCAGAAGCTGGACAAGTCGGATGTGACTGAGATCAGGTACCCAGGGTGCCTCGGCCGCCACCTTCGCAGAGCTGGGTGGCCACCATCATGGTGGAGACCAGGCGTGCGTCAGGGCGCCGGCTGCATGTGTCGCCACTGGACCGCACCCCCTCCAGGTGGGGACTGTGGTTGCCCTCGCTTGCAGACCATGAGGGAGGCGGGGAGGCAAGGCGGTTGGGCCTGGGGCCTCAGCCAGCAGGGAGCAGGGTCCGCGACCTTGAACCCAGATGACTCACAGAAGGAGGCTGGGCTCTGGGATGGGCCTGCGAGGGAGGGATAGAGCACTGGACATCAGCCCTCCTCGTGGAAGACACAACACCCATGCTTGCTCCAGACGGTGCAGGGTGCCCAGCATGGGCGCTGCTGAAAACGGGTCACAAAGATGCACTGTGTGCCACGGCTGGGTGGGTGACATCCGAATCCATTTCCAGCCAAATGGGCTTTTGAGGGGTGGAGGATGAGTCAGGCCTGTGGCCCCCAGACATTCTGCAAATCCATCGGTAAAGTGGCTCTGTCCCCAGCCAAGAGGGCTCGTGTGCCGTCAGGAAGTGTGGCCTGGTGTGGGGTGGGCGGGCTGTCTCCCCCAGGACCTGCCCCCCGCAGGGCACTGCCACTGGATTGCGGTGGCGAATTGAGTCTGGTGAGTGGAATTCCAGGAGGACACGCCATCCTGGCCCCAGCCTCCACCCACCCACCCCTGCCCCTGGGTTGCCCGGCCTGTACAGAGCTCCTCTGGGGCTTAGAGACCTCAACTCTCACCCATGATGCCTCGTCACTTGCTCGTTTCCAGAAGGGTTCCAGTGTCCCCGGCCCTGAAGTCAGATCGGCCAGAGAGACCCCCATCTGCGAGTGGGTCACTGACTCTCCAAGCTGACTTTTCTTGGTTTCTGTGCGCTCCTTGCTGAAGGCCGTGCCCTGGATTCCCTGCTCATGAAATGCACGCAAATTTGGGCACAGAATTTGGCTCCCTTCGATCATTCACCTGGGGAGGCAAGAAGTCATCGTTTCGGTGCTTTGCAAAGGGTGGTACCCACAAAGGTCCGAGAATGGAAGCTTTGGGTGTTCAGTCCTGTGTGTTGGACATTTAGATGGAGGGGCTGGGACAGAGGAGAAACATGCACTGAGCTGAGGGCCAGGGTTTTGGATGCCACGCCCAGGTTGGCAGCATGAAGGCGTAGACAGAGCAGAGTTGGGAAGGATTTTGAAGAGGATTTCATTGAAAAGAAGGGGCTGTGAGTTCTCCCATGAACCCAAGGGAGAGGGTGGGAAGTGGGCTTCCCCAGGATCACGTGGAGAGATGGACATGTGTCCCCTGCAGGTGTCTATGACCCGAAAGGGGTCATTGTTATACACACAGGCATGGCTCTGCCTCTTATCTGCTGTGTGGCCGTAGGCAAGTCACCTAACCTCTCTGTGCTTCAGTTTCATCCTTTGCAAAATGTGGATGATGATAACTGTCCCTGCCGTATCAGGGTCTTCATGAGGATCAAAGGAGCCAGTGTGTGACTCGTTCCCAGAATAGGGCTGGGCACATGGTCAGAGCCACGTAAACCTAGGCTGGGATTATGATTCCTACATCAAAAAGACAGGCCGGGAAAAACTCCCTCCTGGCATGTCCTCATCAGCCTTGGTGGCCTCCGCGCACTGCAGAGGTGACCATTGCCATTCAGTTCTCATGTGCCCACCAGAGAGGTTTTATGCTTGATCGAGGCGACCAGGTATGCAAGGGTCTCTTTGGTTCCTGCTGGATTCTGAAGGTTCAGAAAACGAGGGATACCTGTACATTCTGTTTTCCTTCTTTTTGTATATAAACGGTAACACACTATGGCTATGTTTCTGCATCTTTTCTGCTGAGCAGGACATTTTGGAGATCTATTTGCATGTTGCCATGTGATGAACTTCCCTGATATTTTAAAGCAGCCCCGTCACATTCCACTGTATGCCTGAGTCAAATTTATTTAGCCAGACCCTGTCAATGAACCTTTAGCTCATCTCCAGTCTTTCATCTCCACAAATAGTGTGGCAAAGAATAAACCTAACCTGGCTGGGCGTGGCAGCTCACACCTGTAATTCCAACCCTTTGGGAGGTTGAAGTGGGAGGATCACTTGAGGCTAGGAGTTTGAGACCAGCCAGGGCAACGTAGCAAGAACTCATCTCTATTTAAACAAAACAAAACAAAACAAAACAGGGCATGGTGATGCGAACCTGTAGTTCCAGCTACTCAGGAGGCTGAGGTGGAAGGATTGCCTGAGCCCGGGAGTTGGAGGCTGCCATTATCCATGATTGTGCCACTGTACTCCAGCCTGGGCAGTAGAGTGAGACCCCAGTTCAAAAAAAAAAAAAAAGAAGAAGAAGAAACTTGACTTCACTGTGCGCCTGGGCAAGTCCACCTGCAGGATATGTTTCTGGAAGTGGACTTGGCTGCGTCCTGGGGTGTGTGCACTTATCATGTGTGTAGCTGTTGCCTAAACCCCTCTGTGGGGGTGGCACCGATTTGGACTCTCACCCCATTCAAATGAGCTGCACCAGTTTTCACAGCCTCTCCAACAGCGGGGGTGCAACCAGTTGTTTGGCTTCCTGCTTATCTGGTAGCTGAAGGGTGGTGTTTGTGCAGGTTTTTTTTTGTTTGTTTGTTTTTGTTTTTGTTTTTGAGTTGGAGTCTCACTCCGTCGCCCAGACTGGAGTGCAGTGGCCACTCCCGGCCACCGCAGCCTCCACCTGCTGGGCTCCGGCGATCCTCCCACCTCAACCTTCCAAGTAGCCGGAACTACAGGCGCGTGCTACCACGCCCGGCTAATTTTTTTTGATTTATTGTAGAGATGAGCTCTCACCAAGTTGCCCAGGCGGGTCCGAACCCACGGGCCCAGGTAGTTTGTGCATTTAATTGTCCTTTCTCTTAGGATGAGTGGGGCCGACCTGTGTATTTCATCTTCTGTGAACTGTTTTGTGCTTTGTTCGTTTATCTATAGGGTTGTTGTTATTGTTGCTTTTTATTTCTTATCCATGTCCAGAGGCTTTTTATATAACAGGGGGTTCACTTTTTATCTGTCATGGGAGCTACAACTACTTTTTCAATTTGCCTTTGGCCATTTGACTTTGTTTATGAGGTTTGTCTGTGTGTTTGTTTTTGCCATGCATGCTTATTTTTATGTGGCAGAGCTTAGCAATATTTTATTGTGTGACTTTTAGATATTATGTCATTGTTAAAAGATTATAAAATAATTTCCCCATGGTTTCCTTCTGTATTTTTATGATTTAATTTTTTTAAACTTAAATATTTTATCTATTGGGGACCTTTTTTTCCTGAGATTCCATGCAAGCGTGGATCCAATTTTACTTTTTCCAGATGGATACAAGCTGGCTTTCCTTAGCTCCTTTGGGTGTTAGGCCCAGTGAGCCAATACATACATCCTGACAATTTTGTATCCTTTAATTCCTTAAAAAGCACGTCCTTTCTATGACACTCGGACCTCTTTGTGGGAATCATTCAATCTTAAGGCAAGAGGATGAGGAGTAATGAAGATTACAAATGGCGTTTCTCCACTATGAAAGTATGAAAGGCTCCCTCTGCTACTGGCTTTCCCGTTCACTTTTCTTCTTCTTTTATTTTTCTTTTATTTTTTTGAGTGGGGGAGTCTCACTCTGTTGCCCAGGCTGTAGTGCGGTGGCACCATCACAGCTCGCCTCGGCCTCGACCTCCTGGGCTCAGGTGATTCTTCTGCTCAGCCTCCCTAGTAGCTGGGTCTACAGATGTGTGCCACCACATCTGGCTAATGTTTTGATTTTGTTGGCAGAGACAGGGTCTCACTATGTTGCCCAGGTTGCTCTCAAACACCCAGGCTCAAACAATCCTCCCGCCCGGCCTGCTTTCAATTTTCTTACTTTCATTCATTTGCTAGTCAGTGGGTGTCTGCCCCTCATCCCACCCCACCTGCAGGTGCTGGGGCTGAAGGCGGGGTCTTCAGTCTGCTTCCTACGGGGATCTCGCCACGCGCGGTGAAATGATGAGGAGAGGTCAGGAAGGAGAGGCCCTTGCTGCCCTGACCGGGATGCTGGGGACCTGGCCTGCTCAGGCTCGTGTGGGCTTGAGGGGGTGCCTTCCCTGCACCTGGCAGGAGCCTGGTTCAGGGAAAAGCAGAGACAGCCAGTGTGTCTGGCGAGCGGAGTGGGAGGCAGGGAGTGGGGTTTGGAATGATTATTTTCTTCAAGGCAGGGCAGCATTTCTCTTCCCCCCATCGCTCTCTCTCCCCCTCTCCTTTCTCTTTCTTCCCCTTTCTTTCTTTCTTTCTCCCTCCCTCACTCGCTCTCCTTCTGTTTCTCTGTCTCTCTTCCTCTCTTTCTCTCCCTCCCTCCCCTCCTCTGCTGTCTTTCTGTCTCTCTCTCTCTGTCCTCTTCCCTCTCTCTTTTTCTCTCCCTCCTTCCCCAACTTTTTTTTCTGAGTCGGAGTCTCGCTCTGTCGCCCAGGCTGGAATGCAGTGGTACACTCACGGCCACCCCAGTGTCGACCTGCTGGGCTCCGGATCCTTCCACCTCAGCCTTCCAAGTAGCTGGAACTACAGGAGTGTGCTACCACGCCCAGCTAATTTGTTTTTAATTGTAGAGACAAGGTCTCCCCAAGTTGCCCAGGCTGGTCTTGAACCCATGGGCTCAGGTAATCCACTCGCCTTGACCTCTCAAACTGCTGGGATTACAGGCTGAGCCACCGAGCCCGGCCTCCTCCCCAACTCTTTCTTTCTCTCTGTCTCTCTCCTTTCTTCTCTCTCTGTCTCTTTCTCCCTCCGTCTCTCTCTCTCTCTCTCTCTCTCTCTCTGTCTTTCTTTCTCTCTCCCTCCCTCTTTCTCTCTCTGCCTCTTTTTCTCCCTCCCCCCCACCTCTCTCTCTCTCTTCCTGTCTCCCTCTCATCCCATCTCAGTATTTCAAGCACCTCAGCTGTCCGGCATTTGGAAGGTGGTGTGTTCTGGATAAATGAGGTCCAGAGCATGTCTGTAATCTGACAGCAGAGAATTTCACTTTCATAGACACATAGGATTTGGGAGCTGGAAGGGTCCAGT
Source organism: Carlito syrichta (assembly GCF_000164805.1). Classification (NCBI taxonomy): domain Eukaryota; kingdom Metazoa; phylum Chordata; class Mammalia; order Primates; family Tarsiidae; genus Carlito; species Carlito syrichta. The sequence goes on along the minus strand of NW_007247051.1, from coordinate 47,299 downwards.
CCTGTGTCCCCACCTTACAGATGGGAAAACCGAGACCCCTGGATGGTCCCTAACGTGCCCAAGGGCTCTGACCCAGCTGCTCGGGCGCGGGCTCCTTCTGTCTGGCATCGAAACATCTCGCCGATCCCTCCACCCGGATTGTTCGGACAGCGGTGGCCTGGGTCGGACTTTCACCGACCCTGAAGGGAACCTTTTCAAGACAGCCGCCTGCCTGGGCGAGCACCAGGGCCACGGAACTGCAGCTTTCTCCGGTGACTCAGGGCCATGACTTTAATCACTGGGCTGTGTGCTGTAGGCTGGGTGTCCTCCCTCCTGGCTGCCGCCCTGGCTTGTCCTGGCCCTGGGTGCCCTTTCCTGGCTGTCTGCAGGGGCGGGGGCTCTCCCTCTGCAGAGAGTCTCGACTGCTGGCTGCTCAGGTTGTCCCTCCTCCCTCCTCTCTCTCTGTCTCTCTTTCTCTGTCTCCCTCTCTCTCTGACTCTCTCTCTCTCCCTCTCTCTGCCTCTCTCTGTTTCTGTCTCTCTACCTCTCTCTCTCTCTCTCTGTCTTTGTTTTTTGTCTCTGCCTGTCTCTGCCTCTTTGTCCCTTTCTGACTTTGCCTCTGTGTCTCTCTGTCTCTCCTTTTGTCTTTGTCTCTGTGTCTCTTTGTCTCTTTCTGTCTTTCTCTGACTGTCTCTCTCTGCCTCTGTGTGTGTTTGTGTGTCACTGTGTTTCTGTCTCTGACTCTCTGTCTTTCTCTCCCATTCTGTCTCTCTTCTGTCTCTGACTCTGTCTCTGTTTCTCTGCCTCTCTCTGTCTCTGTCTCTGTCTCTCTGTCTCTGTCTTTGTCTCTGCCTCTGCCTCTCTGTCTCTTTCTGTGTCTCTGCTCTCTGTCTCTTTCTCTCCAACTGTCTCTCTGCGATGTCTCTCCCTCTCTGTCCCCTCCGCTGGCTCACGCTGGCCTCGACTGGGGTGAGACTCCAAGGCCAAGGCACCTTCCTCTCCTCCCCACACTGCTCTGTGTGCTCTGGGCCTCTGTCTCCCGCCCATCCCCTCCTCTCCCTCCTCCCCGTCTTTCTCTGTCGCTTCTGCATCCTTCTCCTCCGCGCCTGCCTCTCTTCTCGGCTCCGTCGGCAAGACGTGGACTTTGCTTTCGCCGACTTGGCGGGCAGCAGGGAGCCCGAGCAGCCTCAGGGGGCACCACCCACATGAGAGGGGTCCAGCTCCTCTCTGGCCTTTACGTCAGTGCTGCTGAGCTGTCCCGTTCCTTTGGGGGTTCTGGCCCCCTGGAGGACTGAGGGCACTGGACATCGGGTGATGGAGGAGGAGCGTGACAGTCTGGTGTCACCAAAGCCAAAGAAAGCAGTTGCGGGGCAGCATAGTCTGGGACATGCCCGGATGTGGGACTCACGGCCTCCTGGCCAGTGTGAGCACAACCAGGTCACCCACGCCTGCAGCGCCCTGTTTCTTCATCTAGCAAATGATGACGGTGACAGTAATGACAGCAGCCACTACTTAGCGTCTGAGGACTCATCCCAGGGTGTAATTAAAACACAGGTTCCCAGACCGCACCCTGACCTACCAGTTCAGACGCTTGGGCAGCCTGGGTTTGTGTTCTCACGGCCCTGTGACTCTGCTGCCCAGGTGGGTCCCGAGAGCCCGGCCTGGGCTGAGCGATGTGACCCCGGCCCTGTCCTCAGGGACAGCGCCCCGGGCCACGTGTGCTGGGATCTGGTTTCCGTGGTCTCTATGCGGAGTCGCCACTGGGAATGGCTTTGAGTCGAGCCCTTTCCTCGGGAGTCTCAGGCCCATCTGCCACCCCGGGACCGATCCACGTGCGCTCTCGCTCCTGCCAGGTCGTTCGCGAAGCCCCCGAAGCAGGTGCAGACGGTCTGCGAGTGCATCCTCATCATGAAGGGGTACAAGGAGCTCAACTGGAAGACCGCCAAGGGCATGATGTCAGACCCCAACTTCCTGCGCTCTCTGATGGAGATTGACTTTGACTCGACCACCCAGAGCCAAGTGAAAAACATCAAAGGTGCCACGGCCGTGTGTGGGAGGGGCCAGGCTCACCCAGACCTGGCGTTGCTGTGGCCGGAGAGCTATGCAGGCACTCCACTGGAGTCAAATGGCACCACCAGGGCCCTACGGACGGAACAGTGGCAGCATGTCACGTGACACAGAGAGAGGGGGAGAGGAGGTGGCCGCTGATGCCCACCAGATGTCTGGTTCAGCACTACCTCTAGCTCCCTGTTGGAGCCCAACCCAGCCTCATGTTCTGTGCGTCTGTGCGCCTGGGAGAGCCAAGAGTTGGTCTGACCTTGACTCCTCCCGTGTGCCTCTTGTCAGTATCAAGTCTCCTTTGCTTTCTTTTCCTCCCTTCTTCCCTTTCTTTCTCTCCCTCCCTCCCTCCTTCTTTCTTTTCTTTTCTTTCTCTCTCTTTCTTTCTATAGAGAGGCAAGGTCTCACTATGCTGCCCAGGCTGGCCTTGGAATTCTGGGGCACAACTGGGCACCGTGGCTCATACCTGTCATTGGGAAGCGGAGGTGAGAGGATTGCCTGTGTCCAAGGGATCAAGACCAGGCTGGGCAACTAGGCGAGACCTTGTCCCTACAGTAAATAAAAAAATTAGCCAGGCTTGATGGCATGTGCCTGTGGTTCCAGCTACTTGGAAGGCTGAGGCAGAAGGATCACCTGAGCCCGGCAGATCGAGGCTGCAGCGGCCGTGAGCATGCCACTGCACTCCAGCGTGGGCAACAGCGTGAGGGTCTAACTCAAAAAAAAGAAATCCTGGGCTCAAGGAATCCTCCCGTCTCGGCTTCCCAAAGTGGTAGGATTACAGGTGTGAGCCACCGAGCCCAGCCATATCAACTCTTCTGCAGGTCCCTGGGGAGTGGGTGAGGGGAGGGGCAGTGTCCCCTACAGCCAGCCCTTCTTTGGTAACAGAATGCCCGAGTCCTGATCCTGCCCAGTGCTCAGCCAGGTGGAATGATGTCAGCCATTGCGAAAAGCCGTACCAGTTCATAACTAAATAGCACACTAAGTAAACCAAGTGATGGTTTATTTAGAACCTTATCATCAGCCCCTTAAAAACAAAAGTTCAGCCCCTTAAAAACAAAAGTAAACTAAACACAAACTATCTCAGCTACTAGGAAAACCCACTTCCTCTATTCATTGGATAGATTTCCACTTAGCTGAAATTACTCCCAGAGTGAGGGCATGGAGGAAGTGACAAGTGACCCGTCATGTCCTACGAGTCCCAGTTAGTTGCCTGTGCAGGTTGCCATGGTGCCCAGCTGGGAGTCCCCATTTCACCTCAGGTCCCCAGGGCCACTGGGTGTCAGGAAGAGGCACCTGCGTCTTAGGATGTCCCAGGTGGCAGGAAGCGGCGCCCCTTCCCCACATCCTAAACATTTACACAAAACCCCTTCTGGTTTGGCCGGAAGACACTGTCTAGCTTCTGCTCTGGGGATCCCTGAGGAATAAGGAGCCAGTTACACGTCCTTGTCCACAGGCGATGTATTCCCTACTTGAGCTTCTCACGATGAAGCTTGCCGCTCATGGGAATTATTGCATCTCTGACGTTAGGTCTCTTGAAGACCCTCAACACCACCGTTGAAGAAATGGAAGCTGTGAGCAAAGCCGGGCTGGGGATGCTGAAATTCGTAGAAGCCGTGATGGGCTACTGTGACGTCTTCAGGGAGATCAAGCCTAAAAGGGAGAAGGTATTGCCTGCCAGCAGGATCGATGCCCACTGCCGGAGACCCACTTGGAGCCAGAATGTACACGCCCGCCCCTCTGCTGACTTAAACCACAGAAATGTTCCTCCCCCAGGACGTGGTGGCCCCCAAATACGGCTCTCATCTAGCTAGGCATGCTGTTCCCAGGTCTGAAAGGTTTTCTCATTTTGTGTGCTAGTGTGGGATGAAAGGCGCCCCTGGTTGTTCTCCTCTGCTGAGGCAGAGTTTTTCCATTTCTGCACGGTGACACTCGGGCCGGGCAGTTCTCTGTCCAGGGCTGTCCTAGGTATCATGGGGTATTTACAGCCTCCCTGGCTCACCCCACTGGATGCCAGGGTTATCCTCCCCTCCCCCTCGTCAGTGACATCCAGACATTGCCACATGTCCTCAGGGAGCAAAATCAGCCCTAGTTGAAAACAACTGGGTCGAAGTAACACAGAGCACAAAATACAGATAAAATAAGGTGGATTTGGTCACTTGGAGACATCTTTTGACTTTATTTTATAACTCAGAACTTTATTACTCAGAAAACTTAGAACCAATAGGAAGACCAGCATTGTCTTCAATATAGTCTTCTGAGTTTTTGGCTTAAAACTGCAGTGTCATCCTACTGTGACCTCAGTACACCTGAAAAGTAAACCATCGGGCTGGGCGCAGTGGCTCATGCCTGTAATTCTAACACTTTGGGAGGCTGAGGCAGGAGGATCGCTTGAGCCCAGGAGTTCGAGACCAGCCTGGGCATAGTGAGACCTTGTCTCCACAAAAAATCAGACAATTCGCTGGGTATGGTGATGTGTGCCTGTTGTCCTAGCTTCTCGGGAGGCTGAAGCAGGAGGACCGCTTGAGCCCAGGAGCTGGAAGCTGCAGTGAGCCACAACCTTACCACTGCACTTGAGCCTGGGCAACACAGCTCTCAAAAAAAAGTGCTAACTTGGGTGCAGGATGTCTTCTAATGGGATGTAGGACTTTTGTAGCAGCAGTTGAGGTAACTAAGACAAGAAGCCATGTGCCTCAGTGCAGCACACGGTGGCCCCAAGAGCAGACATTAGACACAGTGTGGACAGACGTGCCAGTGTGAGACTATGTGGCCTCTGCCCTGCTTAGTCCTTGTCCCCATTATTCTTCGAACTGTCTTCCCCTAGGTGGCCAGGCTGGAGCGGAATTTCTTCCTAACCAAACGGGAACTAGAAAGAATCCAGAATGAGTTGGCAGCGATCCAGAAGGAGCTGAAGGCTTTGGGGGCCAAGTATGAAGAAGCCATCCTAGAGAAGCAGAAGCTGCAGGAAGAAGCCAAAATCATGGAGAGGCGGCTGATCGCGGCAGACAAGCTCATCTCGGGTCTGGGATCGGAGAACGTGAGGTCAGCATGGCGCCCGGGGGCCCCCTGCGTGGTTGGTAAATGAACGTCCCCAGCAAAGTCTCTCCCCGTGTTGATCCCTTATTCCATGTTGAATTTTTATCTGAAAACCACGTGACTAGTTCTTATTTTACTATCACCATGTTAGCAGTGGCTAAAGGCCACTTTATAGGCTGCTCCTCTGCGGTGCCAAGTGTTGTTTGTTGATTATTTAGTGTGAAGGAGGCGGGGCAGCTGCACAGACAGGGAGAAACCAGTGGCATTCAGCCAGGTGCCTAGGTCTGGGGAACGTTTGCTTCCTGGTGACCTTTAACCCACCCAGGGCCCATTCTGGAGGCGTCTGGAAGGGACCCTCTCTCTGTCACTGCACAGATGCCCTCTAAGGGCCCCTGTGGCTCGTTCCGTCCTGGGCTCCCACCTTGCATGGCCGGGTCGTTGGATCCTTATGAGCAAGACTATTTGGCCGCCGCTTATCTGTCAGATAGAATAGTTTTGAGTTTGGCATCTGTAAATGTGGTAAAGGAAACATGGGAAAATGTTTTTGGTTGTGGGGAACAAAACGTTTCCAAAACCTCTAGAACCTGAAGGACTTTGGGCATTTACTGGAAGAGGTCGGACGAAACATGTGCTCTCTCTGTTCTTGGGGAGGGGCCCGTCACCAAGCAGGGCCTGCTGGTCAGCTCTGCTGGGTGTGTGTACGTGTCTTTGATGAAGCCTTCGGGGACCGTGCGGTTGCTGCCCCTTGTGGTCTGCACAGTGTGGGGATGACTCGGTCAATGCCACACACACACGCGTGAAGGCCCCGGCTGGATGCTAGGTTCTGCCGAGCTCTGGAGTTGAACAAAATCGTTCGAAACTCTGGGTTCACAGAGTGGGACATTGCAAAGTGGGCTGGTGGCCGCTGTTCCCTACAAGGGAAGAATATCTCAGAAACTGTTTCCTTCCGGCTAGCCCCGTTGGCAAAGCAACAAGCTGTTTCTTCTAGAATGCTCTTTCTGGCCAGGTGTGGTGGCTCACGCCCGTCACCCCAACACCTGGGGAGGCTGAGGCGGGAGACTCCCTTGAGCCCAGGAGCGTGAGACCAGCCTGGGCAACACAGCGAGTCCGCCTCTCTACAAACAAAATCAAAGAATCCGTCGGGCGTGGGGGTGCCCGCCTGCGGTCCCCGCTTCTCAGGAGCTGAGGCAGGGGGATCTGAGTGCCGCGAGTCGGGCTGCGGTGAGCTGTGCTCCCTGTGCCTCGGCGCTCCGGCCGCGGCAGCAGAGGCGGCTCGACTCCGACTCCGACGCCGACTCGGAGACACAGCCCGGCGGGCGGCCCCTCCCGCCCCCTCCC
>NW_007247051.1:38819-40369 GCF_000164805.1 Carlito syrichta | reverse complement strand
CCCCACGGTCCCGACTCGCCCACCCCTCCTCGAGGCATCCTTCGGGAGACACGCCGACTTCCGCCTGGGCCTCCCCTCTCTTCCAGGTCGCTTCCTTCAGCGACCCCGACTTCCTCAAGCAGCTGGAGATGTCCATCAAGTACGGGACCCCCTTCCTGTTCCACGATGTGGACGAGTACATCGATCCTGTGATTGACAACGTCTTGGAAAAGAACATAAAAGTCTCCCAAGGGCGGCAGTTCATCGTCCTAGGAGACAAGGAAGTCGACTACGACTCCAATTTCAGACTGTACCTGAACACCAAGCTGGCCAATCCCAGATACACCCCGTCAGTGTTCGGGAAAGCTATGGTGATCAACTACACTGGTGAGCACGTGCGGACCCTCAGTTGCTAATTAAGGCGGTGAGCGCGGTGACCACAATGGTGGCCCCAGGCCACTCTCTCAGTCGCCTCTGGACGGGTCAGCTCTTGGTGGCAAAGCAGTATCTGGAAGGCCTGGGGGCCTCTGGAAGCCATGTGCACACGTCTGGAGGCGTTCTGAGATAGGACGCCGGCTGCTCCTGTGTTCGCATGCGAGTGGGGTGAGACCTGTCTGCCGGGCGGGAAGCTACTCTCTATTCATGCATTTAAGGATGGACTGGGGTCTGAGTTTTTCTCCTTCCTCTCAGTTGAGTTCTGATAGGAATTAGAGACCATCTCAACATTCTCTAGTGGTGTCATTTAGCTGCTTGAGTTGGTTAACTAGATTCAAGTACACTTTAGAAACCTCCAACATGTGGGAGCCCTGGGTTTTATTTTAGTGCCTCTCTCTCTCTCTCTCTCTCTCCTTCTCCTTCTTTTGAGACAGGGTCTTCCTCTGTCACCCAGGCTGGAGTACAGTGGCGTCAGAGCTCACTGCAGCCTTGATCTCCTGGACCCAAGTGATCCTCCAGCCTCAGCCTCCCGAGTAGCTGGGACTACAGACACGTGCCCCTGTGTCTGGCTGGTTTTTACAATTTTTGCCCAGGCTGGCCTTGAACTCCTGGCCTCAAGTGATCCTCCCACCTCAGCCTCCCAAAGTGCTAGAGCCACAGGCTTGAGCCACTGCACCCAGACACACCTTCACCCTTTCAGTCCCCCACTCCACATGGCGACATCACCCATTGGCTCTTTGGAGTGACTTTGGTAGGAAGTGAGTCTTGCGCTTAGACCCGCCCCGAGCGTGTCCCTCCACAGCGGTGCGGGGCGCAGATGTGGCGTCCAGCTTGTGGGGCTCCCGGGCACCGAAGGCCCCCCGTTGTCCCCCACAGTGACGCTGAAGGGCCTTGAGGACCAGCTGCTGAGCGTGCTGGTGGCCTGCGAGCGGCGGGAGCTGGAGGAGCAGAGGGAGCACCTCATCCGGGAGACCAGCGAGAACAAGAACCTGCTCAAGGACCTGGAGGACTCGCTGCTGCGGGAGCTGGCCACCTCCACGGGCAACATGCTGGACAACGTGGAGCTGGTGCAGACCCTGGAGGAGACCAAGTCCAAGGCCACAGAGGTCGCCCCCGCGGGGGAGCATACCGAGCGG
>NW_007247051.1:28435-38799 GCF_000164805.1 Carlito syrichta | reverse complement strand
CCTGGGGTGCCTGCTCTCTCCGGCTCAAGGAGAAAACCAGTCTCTGCGATTCCAGGGGGCCCCCCAGCTGCCTCTCATCAGACTCAGGCTTCAAGTCACCTGAGGAGTTGCCTGATGACAAAAGGCCACCTCCTCTGGGTGTGCTGTGGGGACGGGTGTCCTGAAGGCATCGTGGGGCTGTTTTGCCTCAGGTTGGCCTCCTTCGGTCAAGAGTGATCGAAAACCCAGCCCTACGTGGCTTTAGGCCAAGGGGAAGTTATCAGTTAAAAAGCAGACAGGTCCAAGGATGGCTTCAGGCAGGGCTGGATCCAGGACTTCAGAAATTCCAGCAGGACTTGGTTTCTCTCCATTTCTGAGCTGGGCCTTCGGCTGGGCTGGTTTCATTCTCTGTCAGTTCTTCTTGTGGTCATAAGGCCGATCTGGCCTCGTGTCCTCTCAGTTTCAATCCCCAAAGGACATGTGAGGCTCTTCCTATGATGAGGGTCCTGAGAGCCACTTTAGTGGCACACTCACCCCAAACCGTCCCGGTGGCCTGGGGATGCTGGGCTCAGATTGGCTGGGGCTGGGTCACATGCGGGGCTCGGATCGGCTGGACTGGGGTCCTGTGCACCACAGTTGGACGGAGCCCCACAGACACAGTGAAAAGGGTCCGGGGGAGGCTGCCGCAAACAGCCACAAGGGGGGGCCGTGGTCCCTTGCGGTCTCTGGAGCATTTGACGCATCTCTGCTGTCCCCACCACTCCCGCCCTCTGCGCGTCCCCTCAAGCTCCCCGTTTCCGGGGTCCTCTGCGCCTCCCCTCCAGGTCTCCGAGAAGCTCAAGCTGGCGGAGAAGACAGCCCTGGACATCGACCGGCTGCGCGACGGCTACCGGCCGGCCGCCCGGAGGGGTGCCATCCTGTTCTTCGTCCTGTCGGAGATGGCCCTGGTGAGCTCCATGTACCAGTACTCCCTGACCGCCTTCCTGGAGGTCTTCAGGCTGTCCCTGAAGAGGTCGCTGCCCGACTCCATCCTCATGAAGCGGCTGAAGAACATCACGGACACGCTCACCTTCAACATCTACAACTACGGCTGCACGGGTGAGGCCGCCCGCCCCTGACGGGGAAGGACGCGCGTGGCTTAAGGTCACTTGATCCGTGAAGTGGAAACTCCCCCGTGGTGCTAAGTGTGACGGTCCTTCTCAGAGGAACGTTCAGAGCTCTGAGTTTTAGAATCGCAGTTTTATCGAGATGACATTCACATACCCTACGCTCACCCTTTAAGGATGTGCAGTTCCATGATTTGTCCTCGCCGGGGTACAGTTGTCACCGTCATCCAGGCCCAGAACATCTCCGTCAGCCCGGACAGGAAACCCATGCTGTGCTCCTCCTACCCCTGGCGGCCACCGGTCCACCCTCTTTCTGTGGATTCGCCTGTCCTGAACATTGTGTATGAATGGAGGTGCCCAACCCGTGACTCTTTGTGACCGGCTGCTTCTCCCCGGCATCATGCGAGATTCTTCCATGCTGTGGCATGTGTCAGGGCTTCGTTCCTTTTTATGAATGAATAAGATTCCACATACGGACAGACGGTGTTTCGTTTATTCATTTGTCAGTTGATGGGCATCTGGGCTGTTTCTGCCTTTTGGCTGTTACCATGCTGCTGTGCACAGTCACATACAGGTTTTTATGTCGACATCTGCTTTGTTTTCTTTTCTTTTGAGTCAGAGCCTCACTCTGTCGGTCAGGCTGGAGTGCAGTGGCACACTCACAGCCACTGCAGCTTCAACCTGCTGGGCTCAGGCAGTCCTTCCGCCTCAGCCTCCCAAGCAGCTGGAACTACTGGCACGTGCCACCACACCCAGCTAATTTGTTTGATTTATTGTAGAGACAAAGTCTTGCCATGTTGCTCAGGTTGGTCTCAAACCCCTGGGGTCGGGCAATCCTCTTGCCTTGGCCTCCCGAAGTGCTAGGATTACAGGTGTGAGCCACCGCACCCAGCCTGAACATATGTTTTTAATTCTCTTGGTGTATATCTAGGAATGAAATTGCTAAGTCATGTGCTAACTCGCTGTTTAGCTTTTTGAGGAACTGCCAGACTGTTTTTCAAAGTGTCTGAGCTATTTTTCAGTTCCTAAAGCACTGGTTCTTAAAAATGCTTTATTATGGACATTTTAAACCCAGGCAAAAGAGAACTGCTTAATGACCTCCATATACCCTTCCCCCAGCAGTGGTCAACCCTGGGTTTGCTTATGCCGTAACACAGTTCCCTGTCAGCCCCGATTATTTTGAAAATCTGCTTCATATTTGTCTCATTGATCTGTAAATATTTGAGTTTGTATATCTAAAGCAAACTTTTTTGGTAAAGGTCCAAGTAGTAAGCATTTTAGGTTCTGAAGGCAATGTGGTCTCTGTCTCAACTACTCAACTCTGCCACTGCAGCACAAAAGCTGCCATAGACAATAGGTAATGAACCAGCATGGCTGTGTTCCAATAAAACTTTATTTATAAAAATGGGCAGTGGGCTGGATGTGGCCCCTGCCCTGTGGTTTGCCCAGCCCTGCTCTAAAATATAAGGATTCTTTTTCAAAGTATAAACATCATGCCATTACCCCATCTACAGATTAATAACTCCTTAACATCATCCTACATCTAGTATTCACATGTTCGCAACTGTATAAAAAGTTCTTTATCTTTTTCTTTCTTTTTTTTTTTTTTTGAGTTGGAGTCTCACTCCGTCACCCAGGCTGGAGTGCAATGACACACTTATGGTCACCCCAGAGGTAGCCTGCTGGGCTCCGGCGATCTTTCCACCTCAGCCTTCCAAGTAGCTAGAACCGCGGGTGCGTGCTACCACACCTGGCTAATTTTTTATTTTATTGTAGAGACGAGGTCTTGCCAAGTTGCCCGGGCTGGTCTTGAACCCACAGGCTCAGGCAATCCACTCGCCTCGGCCTCCCAAAGTGCTGGGATTATAAGCTGAGCCACTGAGCCTGGCCAAAAGTTATTTTTCACATTTGTTTAAATCAGGACTCCAGTAAGGTCTGTGTTATGACTGGTTGTGTGTCACTTAACTTCTCTCTTTCCCCTGGCATTTATTTGTGGAAGAAACTGCCTGGTTGTCTTGGGTTGTTTCCCATCATCTGAATTTTGCTGATTGCATCTCTGTGGTGTGTCATGGGAGGGACTCTCAGATGCCAATATATGTAGCTTTTTTTTCTCATGGGGCTATAAGAGTCCCAAAAGAGGAATCATCAACCCTTTCTCTTTTGAGTCAGCGTCTCACTCTGTCGCCCAGGCTGGAGTGCAGTGGCACGCTCACAGCCACCACAGCCTTGACCTGCTGGGCTCAGGCAATTCTTCCGCCTCAGTCTGCCAAGCAGCTGGAACAACAGGCATGCGCCACCACACCCAGCTAATGTTTTGATTTATGGTAGAGACGAGGTCTCGCTAAGTTTCCCAGGTTAGTCTCGAACCCCTGAGCTCAGGCAGTTCTCTCGCCTCTGACTCCCAAAGTGCTAGGATGACAGGCATGAGCCATCGCACCTGGCTCATCTCCCCTTTCCAGGGGCATGTCATGCTGGCTGCAGCACACTTGCAACCACATGAGGAGGAAGGCTGGCAGTGTCAACATTCACCATGTAAACCTTCACCTCAAGCCCTGTTTCCAGTACGGTTTCCCCTCAGCTATACTCGGTGTCCCCTATGCATAGACCCTGTTTTATCTCGATCATGTCCAAGGTTCAGTGGGGCAGGCAGGCCTTGTCTAGCAGCATGGAGTGTGAGAGAGGGTCTGGGAACTGACTGCTTCCTAAATAAATGGTCCCCCGTCGTCTGTTTTAGCCCATGTTCACCCCCACTTCCAGGGGCACTTGGTTCTGCCAGTTCCTGGCTTTTTATGAGTCCTATGGTTTGCATCTCAGCCTTATCTCCTTCTTATGTAAGAGGCAACTTTCTCAGCTCTGCTGAATCAGTTATCACTTGTCCATGTGTTTTCAGCTTGCAAAACTGTGTGGCTATTATCTTTTCTCCAATTTTCTGGGAGTTTATACCTTAAAAAAAAAAAAGCCTCGTCATTTTAGCCAGTTTTTGAAAAGGAGCTGGGATAAACTCAGAATGCCTATTTTTAAAACCAGGAGCCTGTAGAGTGAGTCTTAGAAATTAGAGGGTGGGTAGGGTACACTCATGTCCCCACCCCCTTCCTCTTTTGATAAGATGCTGTACTGACAAAAATGATTCATTTGCCTCCTGCGGCTGATCTATTAGCTTGCTAGGGCTACCATCACAAAATGCCATATACTAGGTAGCTGAAACGACAGAAATGTATTTTCTCAGGATCCTGGAGACTGGAAGTCCAAAACCAAGACTTTGGTAGATTTGGCTTCTCCTGAGGACTCTCTCCTTGGCTTGTAGCTGTCTTCCTCCTCTTTTTTTTTTTTTTTCAGTTGGGATCTCACTCTGTCACCCATGCTGGAGTGCAGTGGCACAATCCCGGCTCACTGCAGCCTCAACCTTCTGGGATCCTCTTGCCTTAGCCTCCCAAAGTGCTGGGGTTATAGGCATGAACCACTGCTCCTGGCCCGATGGCTGGCTTCTCACTGTGTCATCGCATGGTCTTTCACCTCTGCATGTGTGTCCCTGGTGCCTCTCTGTATATCTAAATTTCTTCCTCTTACAAGGACACAAGTGAGATTGGAATTGGGTCCACTCCGTTGGTCTCATTTTTACTCAGTCACCTCTCTAAAGACCCTGTCTCCAAATGCAGTCATATTCCGAAGTGCTGAGGTTATAAAGTTTGGGAGATATAATTCAGTCCATAACAGCTGGGCATAAAATTGTTCCTACAGGGCTCACTTAAGTAGCCAGTGCTCCTAACACATTAAAGTAGAATTTAAATCACAAATTTTGACTTATACATTTTTTTTTCAGGAATACATTTCTTTTGTTAAACAAAAAAGAAGAAATCTAATATTGTGCATCCATCAATAGAGAGTCTGTTGATAGAGTATGCTTCCTCTGTAGCAGAGGTTGGCAAAACCACGGCCAGCAGTCCAATTCCAGCCCACGCCTGCTTTTGTAAATAAAGTTTTATTGGCACATGGCCTACACATTTCATGTCTATTATCTATGGATACTTTTGCCCTACGGTGGGACAGAGACCCTCTAGCTTGCAAAGCCAAAAATATTCACTCTCTGGCCCTTTCTAGAAGGCTTGCTGGCACTGCTCCCAGTCTGTCATAGACGAGAGCTGACATAGAAGTTAGGCAAACACCCGCATTTGGCTGGGAAGGTGGCCTCTTCCCCGGGCCTACTATTCCCACTTCCCCCCGAGGGGGTGTGATACATGCCTCCCGTAGACGTAACCCTTTCCGCTGTGTTCAAGTGGATGTCACTGCACACTGCACTTGGCTGTGACCCCGGAGTTGAGCCCATCTTTTTTGCACTTAGATATTCATAGACATTGGGTACACACAGAGGGCCAGATGCAGCTGTGCTCCTTGGGTGTATCGCTTTATTTCTCTGAGATGTAAGCACACTGTGCATAAGAAACTGTTTTAAAAATGAATTTTTAAAAATCCCTGCCATTTGATGCTTCCCACAGGGTTGTTTGAGAAGCACAAGCTACTCTTTTCTTTCAATATGACCATCAAGATCGAGCAAGCGGAAGGGCGAGTCCCTCAGGAAGAACTGGATTTCTTTTTAAAAGGTAATGGATCTGCCGAGTTTCCTTCTTCCCAACCACCTTGATCTACAGGGAACACGCATATGAGTTTGTTTGTTAAAATAAGCAACAAAAAATTCTCCTTACAACTCAGACCCCAGCGGCACTGCTTTAAATACCGGGGGTGCCAAAAAAATGCATACACATGTAAGAGAGGTTATCTGTGTACTGCTTTTAGTTCCCCGTCATCAGAAGTGTCTGGATGCTGTAACCACTTTGAGCACCTCTTATAATTGCAGAAGTCAAACGTGACTTGTATTCATCTTTTGTTATTGGTATATATTGAATATTACAATGTTAATACAGTTTTTTCCTTTCTTAAAATGTGTATGCATTTTTTGGCACCCCCCCCCCCGTATTTCAGTCGCGAATTCTAGCCTCAGAAATGGTTCCGGTTGAACTCAGAGCAGCCAGCTGATGCCTCGGGGCTGCCCTGAGGCTGGATGTGGTGCCGAGAACTGGCTGGGGTCGAGAACTGGCTGGGGTCGCTGACGGTGATCAGGACAAGCCCTGGCCTCCTCTTTTCCGTCTCTGTCTTGGGAAGTGGCCTTTTTCCTGGAGTGCAGGAAGGCGAGGTACTGAGCTGCTGGCTTTGCGTTGGCGGTACAGTGGCTGTTAACTTCTCTTTGATCGTGATTAGGAAACATTTCCCTGGAGAAAAGCACACGAAAAAAGCCCTGCACGTGGCTGTCTGACCAGGGATGGGAAGACATTATTCTTCTATCAGAGATGTTTCCGGACATCTTTGGGCAGCTTCCTGGTGATGTGGAGAGTCATCAGATTATCTGGCAGGAGGTGAGGTTGCGTTCTCTTTCTCCTCCTCTCCTTCCCCACATGTCAGCAATCTCCAGATTAAACTGTGGCCTCACCTCTTGTGAGTGAGAAGATACCCTTATGAATGACCCATTGAGAGTATAATCAACGCCTTCTGCCTCCCTGAATGGAATTCTCCTCTGGCTAATTCTGCTAGCTGCGTGGGAGAACCGTCCATCTACCTGTCCACCCATCTGTCCATCCGTCCATCCGCCCACCTGTCCACCCAGATGTCCACCCGTCCATCTGTCCGTCTGTTTGTCCGCCTGCCCATCCACCCACCCGCTCGTCCATTTATCCACCCACCTGTCCATCATCCATCCGTCTGTTGATCCATCCATTCATCCACCCACCCACTACCTGTCCATCTATCCCCCACCCATATTTCCCCCCTCCTTCTGTTCATCCACACATCCACCTGTCCATCTGTCTGTCCATCCGTCCACCCATCCACCCACCTGTCCATCTATTTACCTGCCCATCTGTCCACCCGTCTGTCCATCCGTCTGTCCATCCACCTGTCCATAATCTACCCGTCCATCCATTCTTCCACCTCTCAGTCTGTCCATCCATCCATCCATCCATCCATCCAACAAATATTTGTTGAGCATCTACCATGTGCCACGTACCATGTCCCTTGACGGGCACCAAGGACTCAGCAGGGATCCAAACTCATTTCCTGCCTTTCTGAAGTTCACAGTTTTGGGGGGCAGAGAACGACAGACCTGACCAGAGTGACCTTGAGTCCATACGCCTATAGATTCTCACCCCCTTGCAGGGACTTTTGGCAGCTCCACGTTAAAATGGGGGCCTGTGTCGTTTCCGCGGTGACGCCATGCTGACTCGCGTCTGCTTTTCCCAGTGGTATGACCTGGACTCCCTCGAGCAGTTTCCATTCCCTCTGGGCTATGACAACAGCATCACCCCTTTCCAGAAGCTGCTCATGTTGCGCTGCTTCCGTGTGGATCGGGTCTACCGGGCAGT
Source organism: Carlito syrichta (assembly GCF_000164805.1). Taxonomy (NCBI): domain Eukaryota; kingdom Metazoa; phylum Chordata; class Mammalia; order Primates; family Tarsiidae; genus Carlito; species Carlito syrichta. Next base: position 31,304 of record NW_007247051.1, on the reverse strand, counting down.
GACCGACTATGTGACTGTAACAATGGGAGAGAAGTAAGTGTGTCACTTGGTTGGTCTGTCCCTTTCTGTGGGTTACAATCTCTGGCATCCTCCCCACCTGGACTCACAGAAAGCAGCGGTTGGTCAGCTCCCGAGAGAGAACTGCCAAGTCCTGTCTTTGAGCGATATTTGGTAGCCATTCTAGAAGAGTGCTATTCACTAGAAATACAATGTGAGCCACATGTGTGATTTCACATTTTATCTTTTTTTGAGTTGAGATCTCACTTTGTTGTGCAGGCTGGAGTGCAATTGCACCATCATGGCTCACCAGTCTCAAATTCTTGGGCTCAGGAGATCCTTCTGCCTCAGCCTCCCAAGTAGCTGGGACTACAGGTGTGAGCCACCACACTCTACCTAATTTCAAATTTTCTAGTAGCTACATTAGAAAAGAGACAGGTGAAATTAATTTTAATAACATATTTTATTTAACTAAATATATTAAAATATCATTTTATGTATAATCAACATAAACATTACTGAGATATTTTACATGCTTTTTTTGGTATCATGTCTTCAAAATCCTGTGTGAATTCATACTTTCAGCACATCTCATTTGGGACCGAGCCACATTTCTTTTTTTTTTGAGTTGGAGTCTCATCCTGTCACCCAGACTGGAGTGCAGTGGCCACCGCAGCCTCGACCTGCTGGGCTCCGGCGATCCTTCCGCCTCAGCCTTCCAAGTAGCCGGAATTACAGGCGCGCGCTACCACACCCGGCTAATTTTTTGATTTATGGTAGAGATGAGGTCTCACCTGCCCAGGTGGGTCTCGAACCCGTGGGCTCAGGCAATCCACTCACCTTAGCCTCCCAAAGCGCGGGATTACAGGCTGAGCCACTGAGCCCGGCTCCGAGCCACATTTCAAGTGCTTAGTAGCCATGTGTACCTCGTGATGACCAAATTGGACAATGCAGCCCCAGCGCTAGGTGTGAAGCCAGACGGACAGCAGGGGGCCACAGGCCCAGAATGCCTCTGGGGACCAGCAGGTAGTGGGCATGAGTAGGCTGGGTTGGGTCCCATTCCAAGGACAGCTGCCCTTTGCTCTGTTGACTTACACCAGGTGGCAATGGGGACCCAGAATGGCTAGGTCCTCTGCTCTGAAAGAATCTGGAAATACAGGTTTTTACCTGAAACCTCCCAAACCGAATGGCAGCTAACTGACACACACACACACCCCTCCGGATGTGGGCCATCCGGGACGTGCGTGGGGCTGTGATGTGGAACCTGGGTTTTGTGCCAAGGGCACGTCCACCCGGAAGCCAAGCAAGGGCACCCAGCTGAGGACAAGTCTGCTGAACACGGCATGGCTGCTGGAGGGAGGCAGTGGCGTCCCTGTCACAGGGCTTGCCCATTGTGGGTGGCGGTGTGCTAGACCCCGGATTCCAACCAAGGAAGACTGTGCAGAGAGCGAGACCAAAGGACAAGGCAGAAGGCCGCACGCTCTGGGGAGACAGTGCAGATCACGCACTGGCCCGGGCCGGCTGGCCTCCCGAGGGGGAGGACTGTCCCATTGGCTTTTTTCCCCAGGTACGTGCAGCCCCCCATGATCAGCTTCGAGGCCATCTTTGAGCAGAGCAGCCCACACTCGCCCATTGTGTTCATCCTGAGTCCCGGCTCTGACCCTGCCAGTGATCTTATGAAATTAGCCGAGCGAAGTGGTTTTGGAGGAAGCCGCCTCAAATTCCTGGCGATGGGTCAAGGTCAGGAAAAGGTAACTTGCCATCGGCAGGGACAGCCTCTGCATTTAGGTGAGGTCCCGGCCTCTGCTAGGGATGGGTTGACCTGGCTTTCGACTAAGAGTGCCACTCCATATGTGAGCCGGCTGTACTTCTGACCCACGGAGCAGTCAGCACGTACCACACGTGGTCACTGTGCCGTGCTGCCACATGCTGTCCTTACCTCCCTCAGTCCCTGCCACACCCTCTTCATGGGGCAGGATGACCACCGCCTCAGTTGCATGGCCAAGGAAGTGGGTTGAGAGAGGCTGAGCCCGACCATGCCGGGCAGACCGTGGTGCCTACCCACGACTGCTGATCCTTCTGGGCCAGCGAGCTTTCTCTGCTGCAGCCTTGTCGCTCTGCACCACACTGCTCCCTGCTAGAGCTTGTGACACACATTCAGTTTGATGTGGGACAAGCTCTCGGGAAAGGCCTGTGCGCCCGTGAGTGTGATGGTCCCACCTGGGGGCGCTGGGGTCAAAGAGCCCTGGCTGTCACTCCTGGCTCTGCTGTGAATTGTCTGTGAGGTTCTGGGCAGGCCCCTCTGCTGCTGGAAGCCCAGGCGAGGGTGAGGATGGTGATACCGAGGCTGGATAGCCCAAGGGAAGGCCGAGCAGCTAGGCACAGCCAGTTCTCTCAAGCCCCAAACTGAAAGCAGCTGCTGTGATGTCAGCACACGGCTAGGTTTCAGATCATCTCAAAAACCTAGGTTTTCGTCGCGTGCTTAGCTTGTCTGTACTTTGAATTACGTTTGGGGAGGAACGCTGATTGTTTTCCTGCGTTGGGCCCTTAAGATCATACGGTGGCCAGGGCAGCCCCTACTTCTTGGTGGTCTCCTGCAGCCCTGCTGGAGGCGCTCGGCGGGCTCTGGCAGGTGCGACTGCGTGGGAGGAGCTGAGCTCTCAGGGCCAGGAGGCTGCGGCCGGCCAGCATTCCCAGGCCGCCTGAGGGACTTCCAGGTGGTTGTTCCTGCAAAGGCTCCAGAGCCACGGTTGTTCTGGGTTGCTGGCTTTCCTCTGGCATTGCTGGAGTGGGCGTCACCTTTCCGTGGACTGGAGTTGGTTTCTGGACAGCACGGGGCTGGCTTTGGGACGCCAACACCCCCCCCCCCCCC
>NW_007247051.1:21301-28415 GCF_000164805.1 Carlito syrichta | reverse complement strand
GCAGGTGGCGCTGCAGCTGCTGGAGACGGCGGTGGCTCGCGGGCAGTGGCTGATGCTGCTGAACTGCCACCTCCTGGTCAAGTGGCTGAAGGATCTGGAGAAGTCTCTTGAAAGGATCACCAAGTCCCACCCAGATTTCCGCCTCTGGCTCACCACCGACCCCACCAAGGGCTTCCCCATCGGGATTCTGCAGAAGTCCTTGAAGGTCGGGCTTTGGGAGGGACACCCGTGTGCCCGCAGCCCGGTTCCTCGCGTCCCTACCGTGTGTGTGTGTGTAGACCTTGGGGTGCAGCTGAGACCTCATGGATGCCCCTTCCCAATCCCATCTCCCCCCTCTTCAGAGAGACCTGCTGTCACGAGTGGGTGTTTGTGACCCCCTTCTGCACGTATCCCTAACAGGCTCTGGGCTCGGCTTCACATATCCACATGTGCTGAAGCTTCTTCCCTCATCTTTCCTGGCAGGCCCCACAGCCTGCAGGACTCTGGTGGCTGGGCACAAGTTTCCAGCAGGCCTTGGTTATTTTATTCTCCAGAAGATTCGGTTAGATAGTTTCTGTCCTCTCTCTCTCTCTCTCTCTCTTTCTCTCCCTGGGGCAGGTGGAGGGAAGACTTAACTATTTCATTTTACGGCTAAGGATCCCACGGTTCAGGAAAAGGTTGAGCACCCTCCCGGGGTCCCCTGATAAGCAGGGGCAGGACTAGAGCAACGTCCATCCTGTAACTTCTCCCTTGGGTCCTGGACAAGGGACTGGCTGTGGGGACTAGGACGGACGCTCCCTGAAGATGAAGGGAAGCCAAGGGTCCACGACGCTCAGGCTCTCTGGGGCTGCGCTTGGGCCCGCAGTCGCTGTCATGACATGCTTTCTTCTCTTCCGAAGGTTGTCACGGAGCCACCCAATGGGCTGAAGCTGAACATGAGGGCGACGTACTTCAAGATCTCGCCCGACATGCTGGATCAGTGCCCACACCCGGCCTACAAGCCTCTGGTCTACGTGCTGGCCTTCTTCCACGCCGTGGTGCAGGAGAGAAGGAAGTTTGGGAAGATCGGCTGGAACGTGTACTACGACTTCAACGAGTCGGACTTCCAGGTGATGGTGCGCCCTGTCGGCTGCTTCCCCCCCCCTCCGTCCTTCCAGAAGAAGGACGCATCACCAAGCCTGTTCCTCTCTGAAGGTCTGCATGGAGATTCTGAACACGTACCTCACGAAAGCCTTCCAGCAGCAGGATCCGCGGATCCCGTGGGGCAGCCTCAAGTACCTCATCGGAGAGGTGGGCGCTGCCCCTGGCCCTGAGGCTTCTGGCGCTGTCCTCTGGCTGCTGCTCCCTTCAGCCGAAGGCCGCTTAGGTCTCTGTGGCATTGTCCCGCTCTCTCAGGGCCACTCTTTGTCCAAGCGGGCTCCGCTCACACACAGGTTCCGGGGGCTGGATGCCTCGCCCGGGGCCCAGGCCAGGCATCCTGTGTGCCGGCCTCGCCATGCTTTGGGTGAAGGTCATCAGGCCTGGAGGTCCGCTCCGGAGACCACCACTTTCTCTAGTGCCCACAGGAACTCTTCCCTGGTGGTCCCTGCGTGGTTCAGGTGGTGGCACTGAGTCCAAAGACAGAAGTGGCTGCTGGCTCCTCTGGGTGCTTTGTGTTGGTTATGTTTTGTCGATATGTTCTGGAGATTTCTCTGCCACACACTGGCCTGCAACGCTTCCTGAGAGCTGCTTGCCACTTGGGCTTTATCCCTTGGGAGACCAGCAAAGCCACAGTATGATTTTGTGAACAGTGGCCACAAGCTTATGCGAGTTGACAGGCTTGAGCTGCACAGAGGCAGGGCCGCAGGAGTCTCTAAGGGAGGGTCTGGTCTTGACCGAGGCAGCCTCGGGCCCTAGGAGTCTTGGGGTGCACACAGCAGGTCCTGGGTTCCCGGCCGGCACTCACCCTGTCTGCCTCCAGGTCATGTATGGAGGACGGGCCATCGACAGCTTCGATCGCCGCATCCTGACCATCTACATGAACGAGTACCTGGGAGACTTCATCTTTGACACTTTCCAGCCATTCCATTTCTTCCAGAACAAGGAGGTGGACTATAAGATCCCTGCCGGGGACGAAAAGGACAAATTTGTTGGTGAGATTTCTCAAACACAGAAAAGTACTTCTGAAGCCTTTTCTAGGGAGACCATCGTTTCACCTCTTTGTCTTCCGTGGTTACTGTGGTAGCTCTGCTGGCTTCTCTCCCAGTGGGCGCCTCGGCTGGCCACGCGCTGTCTGTTGGGGCGGTGAGATGGCCTGGCAGGCTCAGCCCAGCTGAGGAGCTGAGCGAGTTAGTTCAGACTTTGCATCCTGGGTTGATGGTTAACAGAACAGATTCTACCTGGAAGGGCAGAGCGGCCTATCTGCATACAGCTGGACTGTGCGGTGGTGCAGACTTCTAACCCTACAGCATGTCACTCACTAAGCAGTGGCAACTGGCCTTGCATGTCTGGAGACTTGGAGACTGTGGCCCTCCGAGATGGAAGGCGCCCTGACGGTGTCGCCTCTGTCCTCTGTTATTGCAGAAGCCATTGAGGCCCTGCCACTGGCCAACACCCCGGAAGTGTTCGGTCTTCATTCCAACGCTGAGATTGGCTATTATACACAGGCAGCTCGAGACATGTGGGCCCATCTGCTGGAGCTGCAGCCTCAGACAGGTGAGTCTCCCAGAGGGTTCCACTGATTTGATGAGGGCCTCAGGTGTTAGCACAGGAGCTACCGGTTGGTTCTTGTGGCTTTCCCACAGTGCCGGCGCCTTTCCCAGAACTGCAGGGCTCAGGGGGTCCTGGTCCAGTCCCCTGCTGTCTTGCTTTCTCTAAAAGTGTCCTTGTTTTAGGGGAATCCAGCAGTGGCATCAGCCGTGATGACTACATTGGCCAAGTGGCCAAAGACATAGAGAACAAGATGCCCAAAGTCTTTGACCTGGACCAGGTCAGGAAGCACCTTGGGGCTGGGGTCTCCCCCACTTCGGTGGTGCTCCTGCAGGAGCTGGAACGCTTCAACAAGCTCGTGGTGCGGATGACCAGGTCTCTGGCGGAACTGCAGAGGGTGAGCATGTTTGCCGCCGTGGTGACCCTGGGGTGCAGGATTGGGTTTCGGAGACGGTCTCTCCAAGGGCTCTTGATTCTAAGTAGGCCTTGGCTGGAGAAGTGGGAATGAGCAGTGAGCTGGACGATGTGGCCAGGTCTCTTTCCATCGGGCACATTCCCGCTATCTGGAGAAAGCTTGCCCCCGACACGCTGAAGTCCCTTGGGAACTGGATGGTCTACTTCCTGCGGAGGTTCAGCCAGTACCTGCTGTGGGTGAGTGGCACGCTGCTAGCCGTTGGCCGGTCCAAGGTCACCCTGGGCTCCCTTGAGCCACCTCACAACGCCCTCTGCCGCGTCCCCAGCAGTCACCTCTGGTACAGAGGACGGGGTGCTCTGGAAATGTTCTCGGATTCTATAAGCATGCCTGCACCTTTCATTTTTCCTTTTCTGTCCTTAGGACTCTGAAGCATACTCTCCATACTGGGTTATTTATTTTGTTTCATTTATTTATTTATTTTTGAGAAAGCAGGATTTATTGGGAGGACAGAAAAGCTCCCACAGTGGGAGACCCGAAGGGGTTGCCCCATACTGGGTTATTTTATTGAAGAGTCTTATCTTGGCAGTTGTTCCATGTTAGTAAGACTGATGGAGCTCATGCCTTTTTGAGGCTTCCGTTTTGCAAACGTTCTGTCTCTTTCCTTCTATGATGGACATCTTGGTGGTTACCATATTTTTTTTTTTTTTGGCCAGTACAAGTAACATTCTGGTGCACACGTCTATGAATACACATTTGAGTATATTCCATGGGTAAATTCTGGAGAGTTGGATGAAAGTGTGTGCATTTTAAATTGTCAGCTCTTATCAGAAGGTTTTCTCAGAAGCTGGAACCACAGCACACGCGTGTGATGACTTCTTCCTCACCTCTCAGCAGCACTGTGTATTCTTCACACTTTGGATCATTGTCTCCCTGATAGGCGAAAGATCGTGTGTCATTGTTTTGCATCTCTTTAACCAGGGTGAGGCGGAGTGCATTTCACATGCTTACATGACGTTTGTTTCTTTTTTCTGGGAATGGTCTTTTTGGATCTCGACTTCATTTGTATTGAGGTCGCATTCTTTCTCATTGATGTTCAAGAGCTCTTTGTAAATCAAAGAAAATAGCCCTTTGTCTGCCAGTGTTGCAAGTATTTCTCCCAGCTTGTCATAAGTCTTCACTTCACTCACTTTCTGTAGAGAAATTGGACATTTGTACCGTGTCAGATGTGTCAGTGTTTTCTTTTGCGACTTCTGGGCTTGTGTTTGCTGCTCCACGGCTAGGAAGACAGTCACTGGGGATTTGCGCTGGTGTGCCTGTGGTTTTATATCTAAACCTTGGCTCCGTCTGGAATGTGGCCATCCAGCTTGTTTTGCCCAGTGGGCTGCTGGTTGTGCCAATGCCATCTTTTGCCACTAAGGTGAGGAGCTCTGTCTTTTATCATGAACTTACCTTCTGGGGCCAGCTTTGAGTCGGGCGTTTGATGGCAGCCTCCAGCTCCCCCACCCTCACCATTCTCTCTCCTCTGCAGGTCACCGAGGGGGAGCCCAGCGTGATGTGGCTCTCTGGGCTGCATATCCCAGAGTCCTACCTCATGGCCCTGGTTCAGGCCACCTGCCGGAGGAACAGCTGGCCGCTGGACCGCTCCACGTTGTTCACCCAAGTGACCAGGTTCCAGGACGCAGAAGAAGTGAACGAGCGAGCGGGACAAGGTACAGCCAGCGCCTTAAGGGTCCCCGGCCTCTCGTTAGGGTTTCTGTCCCAGCCAGCCAGTCAAAGGGGCAAGCACAGTGGGCACCAAAATGGGCCAGGCCATGCTTAAAAGTCAGCCTATGGCAGACGCCTCCGAGGGTGAAAACATGAGTTTTGCTTGCCCTTTCTCTGTGGACACCTGGGACTGATGTCAGACCTGAACCATGTTCACCCTGCCAGGTGGTGAGAAGCGGGCTCCTAGGTCAGAATGAGCCCTTGCCAAGAATTAGGTCACCAAGTGGTGTCCCCATAAACCCTGACAGGGCCAGAGGCATCATGAGAGAGCAGGATGACCTGACTTGGTTGAAACTGGTAAATTGTGCTGTCACTTCTGGCCCTCAGACACTGGGTCACTGTGCAAATGATAGCCGGAAACCACTGCTCTCCGCAGCCATGTTGTCTTAGGCAGAGGCCTGTACTGCAAAGATACAAGCTCTCTTGAGCTAGCCGAAGGGGCAGGGACTCCCGGGCCCCAGCTGCAGGGGAGCTAGCAAGGTCCGGGCTGCCAGTCTCCCTGGGGCATGCAGTTGTGCTGTCCTCTGCATGTCTGCCGGGTCCTTCTCCCCAGAGACCGTTTCTCTGTGAGGTTTTGACTTCTTGCTCCCTGTGGCTCCCGGGCGAGTTGGGGTTGCCACGGAGCCACTGACTCTGGGGCGGCATTTATGTAGCCCACGGGCCCGGGGTGGTAGAAGTCTGAGCGCCTTGATGCCACATTCCTGGGGGAGAGGACAACAGGCCCAGCACCCAGCGGGGGAAAGGCCGCCACCCCACAGCCGCTTCCTTGGGGCCACGGGGGAGGGACCAGGGTCTGCGGGTCGCCTGCCTGGGCTGTTCCCCTCCAATGGGAAGGTGGGCAGGACAAAGGACGGAGGGAGGCCTGGCCGTGTCCTTGGTGAGCTGGGGAGGAGGACGGCCAGCGGCCGTTGTGTGTGTTCTGGTGTGAGTCTGGCTCCGCGTCGACCTGCCTCTGCCTGGTGTCTCTAGGATGCTTTGTCTCGGGACTGTACCTGGAAGGTGCTGACTGGGATCTGGAGAGAGGGTGTCTCGTCAAGAGCAAGCCCAAGGTGCTGGTCGTAGACCTGCCAGTCCTGAAGATCATCCCCATCGAGGCCCATCGCCTCAAGCTGCAGGTGAGGCCAGGTCCCTCCTGCCACCAGTGCCCCTCCCCGTCCCACTGAGCCAGGGCTGGTGCGGCTTGACAGGCCTGTAAGACAGGGTGCTGGGCCCCAACGGGCTGGGGAAGCCCTGGAGAAGTGATGAAAGCTATGACGCCACTTGCCGGGAAAGTGCGTGCGTGTGTGGACGCAGGTCACTCTGCAGGTGTCAGGCTCAAGGCTAGATCCCATGGTCTAGACTGTGGAGCGTCTCCCTCCCTTCTCGTAAAACCAAGGACATCGCTTGAATCACAAGGTAGCTCTACCTGGTGTGGGCCGCAGGCAGCTCCTGCTTCGGGCCAGGATGGCTTTGAGTGTGACTGGGGAGGCCCCGGCCCCATTAAGTGGGTGGGGGTGGCCCGCAGGGCCTCGGCCGCACGTGTGTCAGACGCAGCCTGCAGGAGGGCCCAGGGCCCTCTGGGCACTCAGACCTAGCCGCCACCTTCCCCAGCCTCCCTCCACGAGGCATCTCACCTGCCTCTCCCTCGCAGAACACCTTCCGGACCCCTGTCTACACCACCTCCACGAGAAGGAACGCCATGGGGGTCGGCCTGGTTTTCGAAGCTGACCTCTTTACCACGAAGCACATTTCCCACTGGGTGCTGCAAGGGGTCTGCCTCACCCTGAATTCCGATTAGCCCTTGGGAGAAGACAACTGACTGGCTCAGGAACTCTGGGGCCGGGGCGAGGGACGGCTGCACTGGGGACCTGGCAGGGACGATGGAGTTGGCTGTCATTTCTTGCGGCCTCCCAAGAGGCGGGAGGGGCATTGACGCTGACAGTCCTTTCATTTGAAGTCAGCCATTTAAATCTCCTTCCCTACAAATGAGCCTGAATGGTTTTGTTTTTAAGCTACTTTAAGGATTCTGTGTATTCAAAAAGTAAATCCTAGAGAGCATCTAAGACGTGTCGAGTTTTTTCTCCTCAGAGGAAACACGTGGCCAAGCAGAAGTGCCTGCGCGTCACCGGCCCAGTGAGGATCCTAGCGTGAACTTCCGAGGCGCGTCCTCGAGCCCGGGGTGTGCCAGCAGATGCCTGCGGCAAGAGCGGTCTGCTGGGAGGCCGGAGGCTGCCCGGGCCAGGCAGAGCCCCCTCCTGAGCTGGCAGCAGGCTGGGCGCACGGGGCGGG
>NW_007247051.1:0-20485 GCF_000164805.1 Carlito syrichta | reverse complement strand
GGCTGGCGTCCGCGGCCCCGCCGGCGCCCAGCAGCTTCTTCCTGGCGGCGTGCAGCTGCGCGGTCAGGTAGGCCACGGTGCCGGCGCGCTGCTCCAGCTCGCCGGACAGCAGGCTCAGCTTGTGGCTCTTGGCCTTCAGCTCCTCCAGGTACCGCCTCTCCCGCTCGCGGATGGTGTTCTCCAGCACCGCGATCATGGCGTTCTTCTGCTCCAGCTCCTGCAGCAGCTCGGCGTTCTCCTCCCCCTTGGCCTTCAGCTGGGCCTCCAGGCCCTCACACCTTCTCTGCAGCTCGCTGCTTCTGGAGGCCCCGTCTGCTGCAAGGGAAGGGAAGCCGAGGAGCCAGGTGGGGAGCCGCCGGCGAGCCGGCGAGGCCCTGCCTGGCCCTCGTCCTCTGGACAGCACCATGTCTCTAAAGCTTAAAGGGCTGACGTGGAAACAGGCCGTTTCAGAGTACGAAACCCCACCAGGCACCTAGGACCGCACTGGCAGCAAGTCTGCCTGCTTGTTCGGTGGCACTTGTTTTACTTTATGTGAGTCGGAGTCTCACTCTGTTGCCCAGGCACACGACGTTTCGCCACGTTGCTCAGGCATTTCTCTCACTCCTACCTCCCAAAGTGCTGGGATTACAGGTGTGAGCCACCACGCCTGACCAATGGCACTTATTAAGCGCTTGCTACACTCAAGCACTGTTTGGCTCCAGACTCAGCTGAGAGCCCCTGCGCCAGCATCTCCTGGGCACCAGCACTCCAAGGCGAATCCGTCAGACCCTCCAGCCTAAACAGCTGCTCTTCCTCCTGCATCTTTGTCTTCCCAGCTGGCCAGAATCTCTCGCCCTCCCCCTTCCCGACTGCGCTCACGCCCTTTTGACCTCTGGCACAGCAGACCCATCCTCTCCCTGCTCCCTTCCTGCTCCTGCAGCTGGGCCTTGGTCCAGCCTCTCTCTGGTCTTTCAGTCCGTTCTGTATTTAGGAAGCTTGGTCACCCCCGTAAATAGTCTGTCTACTCCCCTATTCAAAATGACTCCTCACTGCCTAATAAAATCCACACTGCCAGACGGCCTTCCGGGTCCTTGGTCTGTCCCCAGTGTTATCTGCTCCCACATATACCTGAAGTTTTGCCATTACCCCAGAGAAGCCGCCTGTTGTCCTACTTTCATTGTAACCTCTAACCTTGACCTGACGCTGGGCCTTGTGTCCAACCTCCCTGTACAACCCCAGCATACATGGGCCCACCCGGTGTTGACCGCTGCTGGGCGCCTGTTCTTTCCTGAGCCCTGCAGCCTTCCCAGAGCCTCTGTCGGCCTCTCCCGGCAATTCCCCACCTGCCCTAGCAGCAGCTTCTGTATGGTGTTCATCGGGCAGACTCACCCTCTCACGGCCCTACAGCTGACCAGACTGTCCTGTGCTTGGCCCTAGCTGTCACAAGCTCACCAGGGTGTTCACGTGCAGGTGCTCCTCCGCTTACGACGGACTTCTTGGGGGGACGGGTGTCTGGAGGTCTGGGGTTGGAACCTTGATACATCCGTTGTAGGGTGAAAATATCCTCAAAGGAAAGTGTGTTTGGGGTCATTTCAAAGTACACGGGCCTATTTGGATGCAGCCCCACATAGTCGGGAGCGTCCTGAATGCATCTTGTTCCATATGGTCAGAAACAGTGAGCTGAGCCATCGTGAGTTGGAGTCCATTGGTAGCTTTAAAACATGTGTGTCCGTGTGTGTATGTGCATGTGTGATGTCAGCAACTCTCTGGAAAGGATGAGTGCAATACTATCTTTATGAGGGTTTTTTTCCTGCCAGAAAGAAAATGGATTCTGAAAGGCAGCTGCGTGGTAAAGGGCGCTGCAGATACAGATACGGGACTCCAGAGCCGCCTCTGGCATGGGGCCCTCACTCTGAGCCCACACGCACGTGGGTGGTGGGCATGGCCTCCTTTGGGGAAGGTCTGGGACCTCAGGTCTTCCACCTCATCCCCAGCCAGATGCCAGCATCCCTGGTTTCTTCCCAGGCAGTGCTGCCAAGGGCTGATGGCCGTGTGGAACACTTGAGAACAAGACTCTCCCCAGGCCTTGCTCACGTCCTGAAAAGGCAGCTAAAGGAGGCAGGCCACAAAGGCAGAAGGCCTGGTGGTCAGGCCGGGGACAAGCGTTTGTGGCACACCTGTCAGACAGGGACACAGGTTCAGAGACATCAAAGAACTTGCCCAAGGCTACACAGCTCCTCTGAGTCAGAGCAGAGCCCTAAATCCAGGAATCATGGGCAGGGTGGCCCTTTTCAGCCATGCCGTCCCAGGAGAGTCTGTCCTGGGCACCCCGCACCGTCCTTCCCCGAGCACAGTTCCTCTGTGCTGCTTCCTCCCAGGGCACAGCCTTGGCCTTGGACCAGTATTTGCTGGCCCTGCCACGGTGGGTACCACGGGGTAGGAGCTGGTGCCACTGCCCTCTGTCCCGGGCTCTGGAGCGCTGCTCTCTGGCAACAGGCCTTCCTGTGGGTCAGCACCTCCTACGTTGTGAGTTTCCTCCTGTATAGGAAGCTCTATTCCACCTCCTCCTCCACAACCCTTTCCAGAAGCTTCCGCCTTTCCCCATGAAAGCTGAGTGTTCACTGAGCTGATGGCACGGCTGCTCTTCATCTCCAAGAGCAGGGTCTCCCAGCTGGTCGAGTACGGGGTCCCCATAGCACGCTGAAACACACGCCCAGGTCCCCCTGCCTCTGGACTCAGCCCCTGGCAGGGAACTGGCATCTGCACTTTTGACCTGTGTCCTGGAGCTTCTTAGATCTGGCACATTTTGGGTGTGCTAACGTAAGGCAATGATTTCCACCCCTGGGGGAAACACCCTACCAGAACCACCTGAGAGGCTTTTCAAACTGTCTCCACTGAGGCCAGCCCTCACAGAGGCTCTACCCTGCTGCTGGTGGGAGGGCTACACGGCGCGGAGCGGGGGGTAGGGGGTGTCTGGAGGTCTGGGGTTGGAACCTTGATGGAGAGGCCACAGGGCAGAGCTGGGCCAGGAGGGGACAGGGAGCACGGATGACCCTGTTTCCACATGGACAGCTCCTTTCTGAAGACGGCTGTGATGGCAGAGGTGGGATCCCCTGGCTTCGGGGGAATAGTCTGTCCTCCTGAGTTGCCATGGCCCGGCTCCTGGCCCCAGGGAGCTTCTGGGTATCCATCCTCTCTAGGGAACTCCTGAGGGTAGGCCCTTGTCTCTCAGAAGCCTGGTGGCGCTGTCCCTACCACCCGCAGACAAAAGGCTGTCTGCGCTCCCTAATGGAAGGTCAGCACTCAGGAGTATGCTGAGACCTGGTGGAAGGGCCTGTGTCTTTCACAAGGAGCGGGACACGCGCATGAATAATAACTGCCGGTGTGAAGTCTATTAGAAAAAGGCGTCTCAGCTGGGCTCGGTGGCTCAGCCTGTAATCCCGCGCCTGTGGGAGGCTGAGGCGAGTGGATTGCCTGAGCCTGCAGGTTCGAGACCCGCCTGGGCAGTGAGACCTCATCTCTACAATAAATAAAAAAATCAGCCAGGTGTGGTGGCGCATGCCTGTAATTCCGGCTACTTGGAAGGCTGAGGCGGAAGGATCGCCGGAGCCCAGCAGGTCGAGGCTGCGGTGGCCGGGAGCGGCCACTGCACTCCAGTCTGGGCGACAGAGTGAGACTCCAACTCAAAAAAAAAAAAAGAAAAAGAAAAAGAAAAAGGCGTCTGGACTCCCACACAGACTCTGCACATTATGGATCCCCACCCTGCTCCAGGCAGGCACACGGCCCTGGGGAGGCCCCGGCTCCTGCGTCTTCGGCCCCGGCTGCCAATGGGCTGATGCCTTTGGGGTTCCTGGGGGATTCTGCTTGGGGCAAGGCTTTCTGGGACAGCAGTCCTGAGAAGGATGGTCACTGATCCTCTGGGGGCTGTCTAGTAATGGGATCATTCACCCAGCCAGCATCTAGAGGGCCTCTGCTCTGTGCCGGGCCCCTGCTAAGCATGGGGACACCGGGGAGGAGCCGTCCTGCGCTGCACCCCCTCCTCTTTCAGAGTTTAAATCACATCTATTTTTATGTCCCGATTACACAAGGAGCACATATTCATTGTGGAAACCTTCCAGAAAAGCACATAACAGACGTTCCAAACATATGTGTCAATCAAAAGAAAAGAAACTCACCCCCCCATTCCTGCCACTGACAATCACTTGCAACACTGAGGGGTCCCCACATCCTTCTCATGTCTCCTTAGACAGCTCTGGCCGCATATGCAACTCTCCACAGCAAGTGTGTTTTCCCCTAAGGATGTAACTAGCACAGACACACAGCACAACACGTCCCACAAGAGAAGGCAGTGCTGTCATGGACTTTGGCGGGGGGTGGTGTTCTTACCTGTCTGTTCAGAACTTTTGAGTGTCAGCTCATATGTTAAATCTAAAAAGGAAATTGCACATGTTAATTTTGTCATGGTACATTTCAAAACCTCCACCAGCTCTGAAAACGCAGAGCCAGTTCCCCCGCTAGCATCAAAGTCCTGCCCTGATGTATGGACTTGCAATATAAGAGGCAGCGTGAAAATAGTGGGACAAAGGTGCCTGTGGTGCTCACAGGCGGGGCCTCCTGCCCCATGCCCCGTGACACAGCCCAACAGTCTAAGCGCAGGAGCGGCTTGCTCTGTGCACCCACAGGCAGCGTCTCGGCTGGCGGTTCCGAGATGCACTGCGAGTTCTAACCACTGTGCCGCCATCTTTAGAGTCCTCAGTGGGCCAGAAGGCTCCACGGCTTTATGCTCAGAGAGGATGAGGCGAGCTGTCAGAGGGACCCTGCAACGGCAAGGAGTGACGAGGCAAGTCTGGCCGCTGTCTTGCCGGGCTCTGGTGCCCCCGCCACCGGCGTTCCCAGGTACCTGTGCAGTGCTGCTGCAGCCGCCTGATCTCGGCGTGCAGCCCCTTGAGTGTGTTGGCATGCTCCCGCTGGAGGAACAGGAGGTTCTTCTGTGCGCTATGCAACTGGTTCTCCAGGTTTGTGGCTGCCATGCTGACATCCAGGTGACCTGCGGAAAACACGGGCCATGACTGCTGTTCCCGACACCAAGAGGCTGCCTGCAGCCTTCAGGGGCCGCCCGCCGTGCAGGCCGCCGTCCTCCCCAGGAGAGCAATAGGGCCTGGGGCCAGGGCCTGGGTACCAGGGCCACATTCTCACTCAGCGGGGCACCATCAGGGCCTGAAGCTGTGCTTCCTGAGTGCCCTGGTATGTGCCCTGGCACCGTGCCTGGCACACGAGCAAGTCAGGCCCTGGGCGGAGTCAAGGCCACTTCACTTTACTCGGGAGGAGGCAGATGAGCGAGGCGGGTTTATGGGCCTGGGGTCGCACAGCTCGCACTCATGGAGCAGGGGTTCAAATCCCGACCCCCAATTCCAAGTCCTTTCCTCTGCACTTGCCATCTCGCCTTAGCAGACTGCCTGGAAGCACTCCCAGAAGACTTCCTGGACAAGAAAGCAATCAGTGCAGGCAAACCTGGCGCCCGGAGGTGGGCTGAACGCTTCCTCTGAGTGGCACCCAGGGCTGGCCAAAGCTGGGAGCAGGAGGAAGAAACGGGGAGAACTCCAGACGAGGCCCCGTGGCTCAGAGTGGGGCTGCAAGTCCTTCTTGAGCGGGGGCCTTCGGGGAGAGGAGGGTCCCCCCGACTCTGGTCTCACAGGCCGCGTGCTGGCGGCAGGGTCCGTTCCCAGGCCCTGTCCCTCCCCGCTGCTTCAGTCATCAGCGCTTACTTGGCCTCAGACTCTGCCTGCACTGTAACTGGAGACACGTGGTGAAGTCAGTTGGTCTTTCTGGAAAAGCTACCAGAGTAACTCAAGATGCCTTGCACAGCACTGAAAAGTACCAACGACAAAGTGCGGGTCATCTGCTGCTAAATCATTCTTGTAAAGACACAGCCTCGGGGGCATCCTGCTGATTGGCCATGCCGGGGAACCCCCCAAGGGAAATGCCACTTCTCAGAGGCTCCCAGTGTGCGGTACATTGTAGGAAGGCATGAAGGGACAGTTTGGGAGGTGACACAGCCAGGCTGTCACCACTTCAGGGGACACCGGTGGCTCCTCATGGTTTGTGCGGCCCACAATGCATGCTCACACTAGCTCCGGGAAGAGTCCAGAACTGCAACTCAAGGCGCCACCTTCATTCACATGAACACACAGTCCAGGGACCGCTCGGTGGAGCGGCTCCAGGCCCCGCTACAGAGGCCCTGAGAAAGGCAGAGAAGGAGCCGAAGCGGGCCGACAAGCTCCAGGAAGGGAGTGAATGGGCAAGGACCAGGAGAAAGAGAGACGAGCGGACATCTCGGTCGGGATTGATGGCGAGAACGAGCAGGACTGCGGAAGCAGAAGGCTGGATCTGGATCTGGTAACAGTCAGCAAGGCCACCAGGGTCCGGAGTGGTCCTCCCTGGATCAGCAATGCCCTTTCCAGGGCCCACCAAAGGAAAACGGTCGCTTCTGTGTGACAATGGCCATTGCAGCCTGGTCTGGAGTCAGAGGGGACTGAGACGCCTCAAAACCCTCCCACAGGGAGTGGGGTCAGGAGTGTCCACTGACCACTTCCAGGCCATCCTAGGGACCAAAGGGTCTATTTCCCAGGCCTTGACTCAGCTGGCACCTGGCTCGGGTGATGCCAGAGCCGAATCTCTGTCAACAGAGTACTAGGCTGCAGAGCTGCGCGCAGCCTCTGGCAGGAGCAACAGAGAAAGCTCCTTCCCAACTCACCTCCCTGCCCTCACCCCAGACTCCTCATGCAGGCTGCGGGCCAGACACGGGTCTCTAGGTGAAGGACCATGGTTCCCGAGCCCCCGATGCTGTCTGGTCACACGTGGCCTCGAGAGGCACTGGCATGAGCAAAGGAGCCAGTGACCACCCGGCCAGTTCAGAGAGCGCAATGTGTAGGCTTGTGGCCACCGTGGAGGACCCGGGCCCCTCCTGGCCTTGCCCTTTCTCATGAAGCAGACCACCGGGAGACCAACAGCCTCCACGCCGAGGAGGGAAGAGCCCAGAGTCACGTGGGCAACCAGCACATGCGCTTTGCTCGTGCCCCAAGCCCCTCCCTCCAGCAGCCCTTCCTGTGCCTCGCCTGTGACAGTCATGGACGCAGGAACTCCAGCTGGATGCCTGGCCACTGCTGTCAAGGACAACCTCAAAGCTGAGGTGCTGATGGCTCATGGGAGAATCAGAGCCCAAAGAGAAAGAACAACCTGGACTTGACCAGAGCTTCACAGGTCTTGGAAGCTAGAAGTGACCTAGGCCCAGCATCCCACCGGCATAAGCGCTGTCTCCAGCCATACAACTTGGGTCACCTTGACGCCAGCACACCTGCTCCCCGCTTCCAACCCGTTGTGGCGTCTTGGGGAATCCTGCCTCACGACAAGCTCCAAAGTCCATTCTCTTCCCCACCACAGCCTCACCTGAACCCTGGCCCCGACACTAGACCTCCTGCACCTTGTGTGCCATGGCCCTGTCCCTTCTTGGGAGGGCCTGTGAGCGCAAACCCACTCCGCCTCCTCACACGGACTGCAGGCTTGTTTGCTACAGCACCTGAGCCCTAGCTCTGTGTGCGGCACCCAGGAGACCTGCAGTGAGCCCACAAGGAACGGGCCTGGGGGCCAGTCTGTCAAGTGTGGCTACGGCGCCAGGCAGGGTGAGACTTTCAGGGCCAAAGAGCCTTGGCTTCCATGGGCTGCCTTCTCAGGTGCTTAATAGATAGGCCCGCTCCATTCAAAGAGACTGTGATCCACTCACGTGTCCTAAAACTTCAGAGCAACTGCACCCACTCTGGCAGCACAGAATAAGGGGTGCCCATACGTGGAAGCAAACTTTGGTTTCTACGGTCTCCCAGGGGGACAGGAGGGGAGGAAAAACGTAACCTGAGCACTATCCCACCCCACCTAGGTAGTGTTACATTTTATTTGTAATACTTTTTTATTTGTTATTTTTTGAGTCTGGGCCTCACTCTATCACCCAGGTTGGAGGGCGGTGGGACAATTATAGATCATCACAGCCTCAACCTTCTGGGCTCAGGTGATCCTCCTGCCTTAGCCTCCCGAGTAGCTGAGACTACAGGCATGCGCCACCACACCTGGGTAATTTTTAATTTTTTTGTAGTGACGAGGTCTCACCAAGTTACCCAGGCTGGTCTCAAACCCCTGGGCTCAAGCAATCCTCTTGCCTCGGCCTCCCAAAGTGCTGAGATTACAGGTTAGAGCCACTGTGCCTGACCTTGTAGCACATTTAAATATGACTTAGATAAGTATTCATATTCTAACTGCCTTAGTGAATTAACAACCTGGAGTTATAACAACTCTGTATTTCATTAATCCATGGTAGTAACTACAGAAATAAAGATGTGTACTGGAAGCTTCTCGTTATGACGGGCAGACAGTCTGGATGGGGAGAAACGCATGATGACCAAGGAGAGGACGACAACATCACGTGCAGAGCTGCAAGGAGCAGGGCCACTGTCTGGAGCCCTGACCGGCGGAGGATGAGGTCCTGCCCTGAACCATTTCACTGACTGTCGGTCTCCTCTCCTTCCACACTCTGCGCTGTCCTGAAAGGCTCTGACATGAGATGCCATCTGTGCAGCACCTTTGATGGTCGCCAGGGTTCACCAGAACAAGGCAGATCCACTTGGGCCGTGGAAACAAGTCGCATCCCCAAATGGCATCCGGCTTCTTACACTGTATCCTCAGAAGGATAACAGTATTGCTGACTTTCCAAGGGCAAAACAGTCACCGCAGCTTAAGAGGTGGTGACACTTTCCATTTGTTTTCTTGGCTCCTGATGACACATAGTCAACGTCATGATTTGATCTTCCAGCACTCTGACCACCTGAGGCTACGGAAGCATCCCGTTCAGGCCGAGAAGACACAGTGAGAGGTACGGATAATTCAGGGGAAGAGTCGGAGCCAGTCCCGAGAGGCCCACTAAGTACCTCCGGCACTCTGGAGACACACAGGGCTTTCATGACGGTCTCTAAGAGGGTCAGGGCCACAGGTGATGGCAGCAGCGCAGGACGTCTGCTGCAGATGGATAATGCGTCCTGCCAAGGAAGGGTCCTCGCTCCAGCTTAGTGGTGTGCCAGCCAGTGACGGAGGGTGGCTCTCACTTTGTCGGTCTTGCAATACCTGGCGCTTTCTGGGTCGGAAGGGCACACACTGTGAACCGTGGGCTCTCTGCCGCAGCGTCAGTCTGGAGCAATTGATTTTGTCCCAGTGTTGCTGGGAGCCACCAGCAATTTTATAGAATTTGCTCAGTCACAGGCAGCATGGCCTGGACATTGGTGCTCTTGGAGACATCATCCTCAGCTGCAGATAACAGGGCTCTGAGTGACTTATCACTTCTGGGTCCAGCCACGGCAGTTGCCAGGGGACCAGCTCTGCCCTGGGAACTCTAGAGGAAGCAGTGCAGGTGGGCAGCTGTGGCAGCAAGAGAGATGACCTTGGCCAGGGCTCAAAGGCCAAGCCACAGGCTCACTTCCTGGGGGACTCACCAGGATCACATTTCTGCTCATTTACTGTTCATGCCACGTGTTCAGATAACTGACACTCGGAGAAGGCCTCCTGTCCCCAATTCTATGGAGACGGGCTCTGCAGACCCGGCCAGACAGCCTCCTGGAGGGGGGATACTGGCGCCATTTCCTAGTGACAGCATGCATTGGGGGAAGGGCCCTGGGGAGACAAAGGGCCCATCCTTGCTGTGCCGTACCAGGCCTGGCAGCAGAAGGACAGACGACCCTGACACCAGCTCGGGCCTAGGGCTCACCTGCATCCAAAAGGCTGTCCCTCATTCCTGGCTCTAATGCACAAATGATGACATCACGCTTCTCTTTATGGCCACCTATGCTCACTCCGCACAAAGTGGGCTCCCGTCACTTATGTCATTTGCTCTTACAGTTCCCCTCTGAGGAAAGAGAGGAAGTCATCCCACTGGAGGGGAGAATGGCAGCCAAGAAGCACACCCAAGCCTGCAGCCCTCCCAGACCTCAGGCTCTGTGGGGGTCATCTGGAGGCCAGGCCAGGTTTAACTTCATACAGAAATTCAGGCGCTTTCCAGGTGGATGTCAACTCTCCAAGACTCTGCAACTGTGGGGGCGGGAGGAAGGGTGGAAATAAGCACAGGCCGTGGAGGCAGCCTCTGACCCAGAAGGGAAGGCCGGTCCCTCCACCACAGAGCAGGGACTGAGCAACATGCCAATTCTGGAACAGCACGGCCACTGCCTCTGCTTCCAGGTTAGAGCATCACACAGCTGAAGAGGCGCTGCTGACCACCCGAAGCTCACTGAGTCCTGCCTGTAATGCCAGTGGGGCTCCCCAGGATGGAGGCTGGGTGGGGCTCTCTGGGCCTGGCCAGTCCTTCACAAAGCAGCGGGGGCTACTGTGGGAAGAAAGCACCAGGTATCCCACCTGCAGCAGTGTGTGGTGATGTCCAGGTCCCACAGGTGCCCGCTCCCAGGGTCAGGGCACATTCACCCTCTTCCCCTCCAAGGCTGGGGACAGGAGCTATCTGGGGGCAGAGTCTCTTGCCTGGCAGGCCTGCCTTCCCAGCCTCATCCCACTGGGTCCCCTCCAGGCTCCGTGCTCACTGACACTGCAGTCCCCTGGCTGCCGGTGCTGGCCACGCCCCTCCATACGGGTCCTTTGCACATCTTGTTCCCTCTGTCTGGAACACTCTTGGCAAACCACCTCCGCCCCTGCCTAATTACCTTCCATTCTTCCCGCACATCTGAACTCAGGCATTACGTGTGCGCTGGGGATAATTTTATACTGCTTCATAATGGTGCTGAGTGGAGCTCTAAGCCAGAAGTTCATTGCATTAATCAAAAAGCACCGCAGCAGCATCGATCTGAGCATGACCTCAGCCCATGATGTCTTCACAAGCAGAAGCAATATTTCAAGATCCCTAAGCTACATGTATTAGACGAAAGAAACAGTATCTTTGGGAGGACAGGATCTCACCACTGAAAAACGGGAAATGTCTTTGTTTCTGGGCAATCAAAAGCAAACCTATCTTTTAGCTGAACATAGAGCCTGTGGAAATAGGGTAATAATTTTAGAATCTGAAAAAATAGCACACCAGTGCTCAGGTGGCAGCTGTGAATTAGTTATAACAGGCTATTTTAGATTCTAGTCATGAATAAGTTATAACCATTCACATTCGGTTCTCTCCTACACGGACGATCGGAACAACTGGAGCCCCGCTGCCCTCTGCGGCCACTGAAAGGCTGACCTGAGGGCGCTGCCCAGCCCTTCACAGTGTGGGGCCCAGCGCTGGAACGCAAGAACCTCCTGGGGCTTTTCGTGGGAACTTCCCGTGCCACTGCACTGTCCTACAGCTTAAGTACTGCCCTTAAGAAAATGAGGTTGGCCACGGAACAAAGGCCAAAATTGTAGTTGATTAAATGTAAGAGGAGGATGAGATGATGCCTAGCAAGGAGGGGGCTTTCTAAGTAGATCCAGGGACTCCAAAACGGCTAGGGGGAAGGAACCTTCTAAGTCAGCATCCAGCAGCTCCTTTGCTTCAGGATTAACAAACCAAGGACCAAAGAAGCTTTGCCTAGCATCATGGGATACAAGAGAGTGAGTAGACAAATCCTGGAGGTGTCAGACTGCTTGGGGGACTGAATCTGAACCCTGACTTGTCAATGAACTCATAGCGATACCTAACTGTATTAAAGGCAACCAGGTGTGGTGTCCAGCATGTAGGAAGTGCTCAGTAGACAGTAATTCTATTTTTTGGGGGTTTTTTTTGCGTTGGAGTCTCATTCTCTCACCCAGGCTGCAGTGGTACGCTCACGGCCACCGCAGCATCAACTTGCTGATCTCAGGTGATCCTTCTGCCTCAGCCTTCGAAGTAGCTGGAACCACAGGCGTGGACCACCACACTCAGCTAATGTTTTGATTTATTATAGAGACGAGTTCTCACCATGTTGCTCAGGCTAATCTCAAACCCATGAGTTCAGGCAATCTCTTGCCTCGGGCTAACAAAGTGCTGGGATTACAGTCATCAGCCACTGCGCCCAGGCTAGTTCTATTATTTTTATATAAATCCTAATCAACAGTTCTATAAATAGACCTCCAAGTCGTTTACTTAGTCCTATGAGGGTGCTTCCTGAACATCACCAAAGTATGAGATGAGCTAGCAAAGAAATGCCAGTCACCTCCAAAGAGGGAAACATAAAAGCAGACGGAAGCATTTGCTGGCAGCCTTCAGCCTCCATTCGCGGGAGAGGAGCCAGCTGGGAAGCAAATAACAAGAGTCCGGCGAGCGAGGAGCCTGAGGGACGGAAAGCCTCCTTCTTCCTTGAAACGGTCCACAGCAGTCCGCCGGAGGCTGGGAGAGGCTGCAGCTAATTAGGCGATCAACTCTCGGTCCAAATACCTGCTTGTGGGGAAGGAAACTCACAGCTCTGAGAGTGAGTTCTGGGTTCTTCTGCTTCCCAACAACCTGGATAAGTAAGCTGTCCTCCGTGGTGGGCCCCTGCTGGTCCGACTTGGACACGCATTCAAGAAATGCAGCTAATAGCCGGGCTTGGTGGCTCAGCCTGTAATCCCGTGCCTTGGGAGGCTGAGGTGAGTGGATTGCCTGAGCCTGTGGGTTCGAGACCTGCCTGGGCAACTTGGCGAGACCTCATCTCTACAATAAAAAAAAAAACCCAACCAAACAAAAACTAGCCGGGCATGGTGGCACACGCCTGTAGTTCCAGCTACTTGGAAGGCTGAGGCAGAAGGATCGCTGGAGCCCAGCAGGTCGAGGCTGCGGTGGCTGGGAGCGGCCACGGCACTCGAGTCTGGGCGACAGAGTGAGACTCCAACTCAAAAAAAAAAAAAATGAAATGCAGCTAGTAAGTGACTTGAAAGTCCTAAGAAGTTAAGGCAGCGAGATAAAGGACATCATTTCAAGGAAGGGCAAGTATTCAACAGCAACTTCAGAACACTTTGGTCAAGAGTGAACACACACCATTACAAGGCGGAAGCAAAGAATGTTGATGACAAAGGTGCAATTATTTTTTAAAGAGACAAAAAATTCTTGTTTATTAATCATTCTTAAATAATTAGGTTTTCTTTCTTTCTTTTCTTTTCTTTTGACTCAGGCTGGAGTGCAGTGGCATGATCATAGTTCTCCGCGTCCTCGAACTCCTGGGCTCAGGCAATCCTTCTTCCTCAGCTTCCCAAGTAGCTGGGACTACAGGCACGTGCCACCACATCCAGCTAATTTTTAAATTTTTTGCAGAGACAAAGTCTCACTATGTTGCCTAGGCTGGTACTTCTTAAAGATTCTATTTTCATACCACCTAAAGCTTCTTTAATGATGAATATATATTACTTTATGGTCAGAAAAAATAAAGCAAGCTCATTCTCTTACAAAAGATAATCACTAGATATCCACTAACAAAGTAGTATCCTATATTTTAATAACATTGTTGCAGGGTAGTCTTGGACTGCTAGAATTGTGATTAGTTTACCAGCACCAAGAAGAACTAATGGAAAGGCAATTTTTACAAAAGTCACAATTCAGTGTCCCCAAGATATGCAGAAAATGACAACGATGAGCACTTAGATGCCTCCGCTGTCCCATGCATTATACATTCCTGTAACTCTCTGACATTATCCATCAAAAATACAAGGGCCATCAACAATTCTTCAGACACTGACAGCCATTTCCTCCAGAAAGAATGTGCACCTAACATTAAAGTTGGAATAGATATGATTAGAGAGACTGGCAATTAGACATGGAAGTCGGATATGCAGACTGTCTGGGAAGTCTGCCGTCACTGGAGGCCTGCATGATGGACTGACTAACCGCAGTTCTCTGCACTCTGACTATCTCATACTTTAAGGGTTTCTAGTGGCTTCTATTTAAAACCGTGTCACAGGCTGTACACTGATAAGGGCTCGGGCCCTGTGTGTGAAAACGTCTCACGAAGAAAGCACATCTGTATTTCAGGTTGCCTTGGTGTCTAAGTGGTCGTGCAGGCCAAGGTGGGCAAGCGCATGGGCCCTGCGTCTGTGTTATGGGGGACCTTCTGAGGCATGGAGTGCCCAAGGCCTCATGGAAGACTGGGTTCCTTGTAGCCAGGATGCCACACCCTGTGGCAGAGCCCACCCAGGAAGCAGGAGCACCAGCCCCCATATCTCCTGACCCCAAAGCCAGGAGAGGTGGCTACCCTGGCACAGACAGAATGCCTGAATGACAGAGGTTCGGCAAGAAGGTGCTTCCAGGGAGGTGGCCAGGTGGCGGGGGCTGTGGGGGCACTGCTCAGGCCCTCCCTGCTCTTCCTGCCTCCTCCCCTGCCCTTTCTGGCAGCCCCCATATGACTGCCCTCAGGATTACCCAAGCAGCCTTGTTTCAGGAGCTGGAGCTGACAGCATTTACAACTCAATAGAAATGTGGCTGGTAACCTTCTAACTAGCTCCTCATTTACCAAGACAACAGTGTAAGGATGTGTAAATATTGGGTAACTCACCATACAAATAGTTCCACCTGGTGACATTGTCCTTGAGTCAAAGGGGAAATAAGCAGTACCTATCTAATTAGGGGTCCATTTCCATATCTGATTGTGATTACTGCAGATTTTAATTGTCTGCTGATTGATAACTAACAGGTAGAGTGACTCCAAACCGTCTTTCACAGTAATGAAATAGGAAATAACTCTTAAGTCTTTGTGCTTGGGGATCACAATCTAAATCGTTGTTCCTAGACTGAGAACACACGTTCACTCGCTTTGAAAATCCCTCCATATGGTTTGCCAAACAGATGGACCATTTCAGCTGACTTAGCTGACTGGTCCTTTCACCCATTTGGTGGCTCTGCCTAATTACGGTAGAGATTCTTCTGTTGTTTTTGTTGAGTCGGAGTCTCTGTCGCCCAGGCTGGAGTCAGTGGCACATCCACAGCTCACTGCAGCCCCGACCTCCTGGACTCAGGCGATCCTTCTGCCTCAGTCACCTGAGTAGCTGGAACTACAAGCATGTGCCACGATGCCTAGCTAATTTTTAAACTTTGTAGAGATAGGTCTTGCTATGTTGCCCAGGCTGGTTTCCATCTCCTGGGCACAAGTGATCCTCCCACTTCAGCCTCCTGTGTAGCAGGGGTTACAAGTGTGAGCCTCCACACTCAGTTCTGTACATTTTACTTTAGCTATACTTTATTACTTACAGAAAGTAAAAGAGCCCATTGTTTCATGAGTGATAATAAAACATATTTAGCTAAACTGGGTACCTGAGATGACTGTCACAGAGAAAAGAGACTTCATCCTTGTGACACAGTAGAAAGAGCTCTGTCCAACCCCACCTATGTCATCTTGGACAGCATAATAATTCAGATATGTGATCAAGCAAAACAAATCAACTTCTCTGACTTGCCTATCTACAAAATGGGCCCACAAGGATTACTTCAAGAAAGTTTAAACAGGGAGTACCTTAGGGATCTCTGCAATTACTAAAATAGTCCAACACTAGTCAATTCAGTAAATAAAGTCACCATGGCCAGGTATTTAATTTTAGTCATGACATACCTTTTGGTGATCAAGAATATTTGTTTTTATTGGACATGTTTCTTTAAGTACCAATATTTCTAAAAGAAGATGAACTTATCTTTCTAAGAAGGCCTTTTCCATTTCCCTCGATCTTTATTTTGTTTTCCCCGATGGCTTCAGCGTGTGCATTTGAGGCTGCTTGGCCCTCAGACTTTCCATCTAGTGATCTGACAGCCCCAAATGGATTACTCAATTCTTGAGAAGTTTCCTTTCCTTAAGCTTCCTGTGCTGTGGGGAGTAAGTGGGCCGCATTTACTGACGACATTTCAGACTGGCTCCCATTAAGTTCTTTCTACTCACATTTGTAATTATATCAGGGAGCAAGAGAACTCCCAGGACCATAGATTCTAGTTCCTTCGTAAACTGTGCCCCAAGTTCCGGAGGAAGAGAAACTCCCACAACACATCTCCATTGAGGGGGTCCAGTATGCAAAATGCTCCGGCCACTCTCAGTCCGATGCAGAGGATCCGGGCAAGGGCAATCTGAGGTAAAGGGGCTGTGGGCTACTCCTGGGCTTGTCTTTGCAGCCACGTTTGGATCCTCTTAGATAAATGAGTCACTAGTACATTAACCCAGTGGAAAGAAATGGAAACACACAAAGGAGAGTGAAGCACGGGGCAGGACAGCTGGATTTCACAGATGCCACATCAGCTACGGGCAGAAAGTGGGGGCAGTCGCTCTGTCTCACACTCTAGGCTTTCCCAAAGACTAGGGTGCAGTCCAGAGTTGTCATCCTCTGCCCTTTACCTTGTTAAAAGTCACTGTTTTTCATGGCACCTCTGCCGCTGTGTCCATCTGCATCACTGCTTCGGTTTGGTCTTCCGCTTCTATCCGACCTACAGCTCCCACGATGGCACTGATTACAAGCCTTGGTGCATGACACATCCTGCTGGGGCCCACTTTTATTTAGCGACTTTTACTAATAAGTACCCAGTTTACCCACAGTTTTGAAACTTAGCAATTTTGGTTTCGAGTGCCCAGGTTTTCCACTTGAAGTTCAAGATTCTGAGGTCGGATGCTTCCACTGCCTCCAGCTGACCCAGCTCTGGGGGAGCCTGTTGGCCGGTCAGGGGTCTGGCACACTTGTTTGTCCTCCAGTTGTCAAAATGGGCAGGATGGTCACCTGGGGTCATCTGTGGCAGCCACTGTCCTTGCTGCTGTGAGAGTGTAAAGTAGTTGCCACATGCATGACCCACGATGCAGCTGGCTCCGCCCTGCTTTTCAAGAGTGTGATCAAGCCTGGTAACAGTGATCATGTTTGAGGATAATTCGTCCTAACACACATCCTTTTGGTCTAAGGCATAAGGGCAAGAACATACTCAAAGGCATTTTTTAATCATAAAAAGCTGAAAATCGTTAATGAAAATAGTGTCTATGTGCCAGGCTCACAATCAGTTCTTTAAATAGTCATGCAAGATAGGTGTGGTTGTACCCAGTTTTTAAAGGACAGAGGCTCAGAGGTGTGCACTTGCCTTACCAACACTAAGTGCACAAGCCAAATGCAGACGTTTCCAGAGGCTGCCACCTCCTCGGCCTTGTGTCTTCTTAGTGTTCTCCATTTCCAACCTGTGGCATTTGGAACTGGAAATTCTCATGGCCACTCAGGGAGATACAGACAAGCTGCCTCCCCAGATACGGAATGGTCAGTCCTGGTGCTTCCTTTGCGTCCTGGAGCCTTTGGCTGAAGCGTAGCCACTGAAGGGTAAGAGTAGGCTTTCCAACCCAGATCTCATGACAGCCTCACAACTGCTCCGTGAGTAGGGAAACGGAGGCACACAGAGCCTAGGCAATTTGCCCAAGATCACACACAAACTTGGTATTTTTCTGATTCTTTGTAGTGTCCGTTTTCCTTTTCAAGGAAGGGAAATTGTGCTAACATAGGCCTCTTTTTTTTTTCCAAAGAAGATCTGATCTTTTTTTTTTAATAACACAATGTTAGCATTTATTTTATTTTTTTGAGAAAGGATTTATCAAGAGGACAGAAAAGTTCCCACAGTGGGAGGGGACCCGAAGATATGATCTTTTGCTCTAAATTTCATTTAGCTGAATCTTATTCAGTGGCAAGATTTTATAAAGGGATAACATTCTCAGTCAGTTGCAGTCTAGGTGAAAGGTGATGGTGCAGATGAGCTGTACTCTATGCACTATGGCGACCAGGCAGGAGGTGATTAACCCCCGACCCTGGATCCAGACTGCCATGGTGTGAATTCCAGCTCTGCCACTTATTAACTATGCAGCCTCGGGCAAGTTACACGTAACTCTCTGTGCCTCACTTTCCTTATGTGCAAAATAGGAAAACAGGACCTGCACCTCCTTAGAGTGTTGTGAAGATTAGGTAAGTGTATCTAAAGAGGTGCTGTCCAACAGAATTTCCTGTGATGATGGAAACAGTCTATTCTGTGGTCCACTTAAGTACCCACTAGCCACATGTAGCCACTGGGCACTTGAAATGTGGCTCATGTGTCGGAGACACAGAATTTTTGCTTTTTTTTTTTGAGTTGGAGTCTCACTCGGTCGCTCCCGGCCACCGCAGCCTCGACCTGCTGGGCTCCAGCGATCCTTCCGCCTCAGCCTTCCAAGTAGCTGGAATTACAGGCGCGCACTACCATGCCTGGCCTATTTTTTGATTGATTGTAGAGATGAGGTCTCGCTGCCCAGGCGGGTCTCGAAGCCGCAGGCACAGGCAATCCACTCACCTCAGCCTCCCAAAGGCACGGGATGACAGGCTGAGTCACCGAGCCCAGCTAGTTTCTTTATTTTTATCTGAATTACGATTTAGCTATCCCCAAGTGGCTAGTGTCTACCATACTGAGCCGCACAGATCTGAAGCATTGGGAACCATGCCTAGAACGATGTGTCTGCCACGTCATCACCCCAATGGATAGAGTAATCCAAACAGGTGCCATTCACTAACAGATTCACCACTGTGGACTCTGCATCAAAACTGACAATTTTATCCTGTCGTTATCATCAAACTGTGCTGCGTTATGTCTTCAAGGCACTCATCACTGTCATAAACTCAGTCATTTATTTTTCCTACCTCTAGCATGTGCAGGCTAAGAGAACAAGGTCTCTTCTGTCTTGCTCCCTGCACTATCTCCAGCACCTAGAATAACGTGTCTCGAGTTACCTGAGCTGGCCCCTAGGAAAGGATTTCTGTAGCAGTTGACAATGAGCATGATCTCTCGCATCTCCCCACCTCCAGAAGGCATTATGCTGCATTTTGTATTGGCAAGCATGAGAGGGCCTAGAAACATCAGACTGGCATGAAGATATGGGAGAGGGAAGGGCAGCTGGTTTACACCCAGTCTCTGGGAACTGGGGCTAGTGGGAAAAAGGATCAAGCCTCCCAGAAGCGAAATAAAACGTCATTTCTATGGGAAGGAGCATGTGGGCATATCCAGGACTTTCTGTGGAGGGTGTGACATACAGCAATCTCGTTGGGTGCAGCTTATTGGCACCTGGAACATTCCCACTGACCCACTGTGGCCCAGCATCAAAACTGAGATGTGGCCACGTCACATGTAAACTGAGGATTTAGCTCATGCTTTGTGAACTTCTTAGCGGCGCTGGGAAGCTCAGAAACTTAGGAAATGCTTGTGTTGAGCTTTGATGCTTTTCCTGGTCTGTGATGAGAGGAGAAAAAACGAGGACAAGGCAGTTCGTTTTCCATAAATCTAACTTTATTCGACTCCAAGGTCAATCTTGATTTTCACTTTAGAATTGCCAAATTAAAAAATTCATGTTCCATGAATTCTAAAACCTGGGAACCACTTGAACTACCAAGAGTTTGTGGTGATCGGCAGGAGCTTACCTTCACAATGGATTTTGTTTTTTCATTGGTATTTTGTTTATGAGGCCTATTAAACCGGCAGAACAATTGATCTTCCTTTCAAATATGCATCTAGAGGTGAAAGCTCAAGCCAGCATACGTTTCCAGGGTGCTCACTGTGTACTCAGTCCTGCCCTCGCAATGTATCTGGGGACATGAGACGCAGCCACCAAGTATAAAGAAAACAAGGTCTAATTAAATCCTCACGTGACACGCCAAGGACAGGGGCCGAGGAGGGCATCTGGGAAGGGGCGGGTCTGCCTGTTCCCGCACGGCAGTCCGCTTGTCTCCCTCCCTGCCTGTCTCCTGTACCGGGCTGTGCAAACCCCGCAGGGGAGGGCAGGGCAGGGCAGGGCCTCAATTATTGTTTCTTTTTTGGGGGTTGGAGTGTCACTCGGTCGCTCAGGTTGGGGCGCAGTGACATGCTCACAGCCACTGGGCTCTGGAGATCCTTCTACCTCAGCCTTCTAAGGAGTCAGAACTATAGGCGTGCGCCACCACACCTGGCTAATTTTTATTTTAATTTATTGTAGAGATGAGGTCTCGACAAGATGCCCAGGCTGTTCTCGAACCCGTGGGCTCAGGCAATCCCCCTCACCTTGGCCTCCCAAAGAGTTGGGATTACAGGCTTGAGCCACTGCGCCTGGCTGGGCCTCAATTATTGTAGCATTCCTGATACCTATTCATTGCCAGGCACTGAAGGTACCTAATGAACAATGAGTGAAAATGGACTGACGTGATAAGGGTTTTATTCTGAAGCGGCTAGAACTGAACTGAGCCTTCAAGGATGGGCAGAGTTTGGATAGGAGGAAGCATTTCTGGAGAAGTAAATATGAACAAAGTTTTAGAAGTAATGGTGACATCACTAAACTACCCGACATGGGCTGGACTCAGTGGCTCAGCCTGTAATCCCAGCACTTTGGGAGACCGAGGTGAGTGGATTGTCTGAGCCCGCAGGTTCAAGACCAGCCCCGGCAACTTGGTGAGACTGCATCCCTATAATAAATAAAAAATTAGCCAGGCATGGTAGTACATGCCTGTAGTTCTGGCTACTTGGAAGGCTGAGGCGGAAGGATCACCGGAGCCCAGCAGGCCAGGC
>NW_007247050.1:7265-8818 GCF_000164805.1 Carlito syrichta | reverse complement strand
CAGTTGAGGCCTATGAAGGCCCATGTTGGAGATCTGCTTTTGACACAAAAGCATCAGTGACACCTATAGTGTTGGTATATGAATAGTGCCCAGTTTGTATATGTGACATAAAAGCTTATATTATTTAGAAGTAAACCTTTTACACTGTTAGACTAAAATTTCGGGTAAGGCCTTACAGCAGAAAAACATTCTGTACTTTAAGTTTCCATTTCTCTCTGACTCTCTGAGCCATTGTTAAGTCTCTGTTTCTCAGAAGTAACCATGCAGCCTTTGTTCCTGTAAGCACTCTGTAAGCAGTTTCTCCCAATAGCTAAAGATTAGCAACCAAAATTGTTTTAATAGTTTTGTTTTCCTGCCTCTATCCAGGCAGAACGTGTCTAGTTTCACTACGTGTCAAGACTCTTAGCTTGCCTCAGCCCCTGGCCATCATCATGACAACGGTGCTTTTCCTTGTCCAAGAGTGTGACAACCACTGTTTGATTTATTCACTTAGATCAAATTTTCTATCAGGAAGTTTAGAAATATATATATACACACAGTTCTGTTATCTACATATAACACTATGTGAACCTGTGCTTGCTACTTCACTTCCTTCTGCTTGGAATTTGCCCTCTAATATGCCTGTGTATCGTAGTAATGAAACCCAGTTACAGGCCTGTTGGACAGTAAAACCAAAGTACTCTTACTTATTTCTGGATATACTTTTGTACTTTGGATTTCTGCTTTGAGGCGTCAACTTCAGTGTCCGGCAGACTTCAATGGTAAGGTACACATTGGGTCTGTCGAACACTGTGGTTAATGTTTTTTTGCTTCTCACTATTTAGCATTTCATAGAGGGCTCTAGGACCAGTGTCCCTGACAGAAATAGTTTTTTCTGCCAGACATTAAAATAAATAGTATAGATTTTGAGTGTTTTGTTAAATCATAGAAAATTAATAGGAAATTTTACATTAGGTAAAAATAAGAATAGCTTATAATATACAGATTAATCATTAAATATTATAGAAAACATTTAGCAAAACTATTACTGAAATCATACACTTCTTATCTTGATGTAAGCTTTGTGAAGCACGATATGCATCATGGAATTTTGATTGTTAATTGTTACCTTAAGCAAAAATCTTTTGTGAAGTACGTTATGCATCATGAGACCTGTAAGCCACCAGCAGGTATTTGTCATACTGCTGGAGGTTATAGAAAATGGTATATAAGCTGGAAAAAGTTTGAATAAAGTTGACACACAGTCCTTGACCAGACTGGACCCAGAAGAACTGCCTCCGAGTTGTTTCTTCTCGCCGCGTCCCGATTCCCTGGAGCAGGACCAACTCCTCTCAGGTCGGGCTGGCTCCCGACAACTATCAGTGGTTTATCCAGTCTGATATAAGCTTGTGAGAGGAGAATATTTTCTTGTTACTTATATTAGCAGTATTGCTTCTATAATTTTATAGATTGGTCCAGTGTAATTATAGGAGTTGTGGTTGGTTATTGAAATTAAGGTATGTTGGGTAGAGTTGAGCTTGGACGCTTTCTTAATGGGTGGCTGCTTTTAGGCC
>NW_007247050.1:2530-6531 GCF_000164805.1 Carlito syrichta | reverse complement strand
CTTTTTTTTTTGAGTTGGAGTCTCACTCTGTCACCCAGATTGGAGTGCAGTGGCCGCTTCCGGCCACCGCAGCCTCGACCTGCTGGGCTCCGGGGATCCATCCGCCTTAGCCTTCCAAGTAACCGGAATTACAGACATGCACTACCACGCCCAGCTGATTTTTTGATTTATTGCAGAGATGAGGTCTCGCTGCCCAGGCGGGTCTTGAACCCGCGGGCTTAGGTAATCCACTCACCTCAGCCTCCCAAAGGTGCAGGATTACAGGCTGAGCCACCGAGCCCAGCTTAATTCTTATTTTCATAGGAATATTTGTAATGCTCCAAGGTAGAGAATGTGGCCCATTGCTTTCCACCTCATAGGTTACACCTTGATCTAACGTTTTTATGTTTATACTTGTGCTTACTTTAGGACCTTTTTAGGGTTTGCTGAAGATGGTGGTATATAGACTGAATTAGCAAGAGGTGGTAAGGTTAATCAGGGTTTATCGGATATAGAACAGGCTCCTCTAGAGGAATGTGAAGCACTGCCAAGTCCTTTGAGTTTTAAGCTGTTGCTTGTAGTACTGTGGCGAATAAATTTGTTTATATTTATTTATATTTATGGCTAAGCATAGTGGGGTATCTAATCCCAGTTTGAGTCTTAGCTGTCGTGTCTTCAAAACATTAAAGTCATTTTCATGGATTATTTTAGGTTTGGACTGTAGCTTTTTATGGCCTAGTCGGGGTTTAACTTTAGTTTGAATATAATTTAAACATGCTTTATGCCGGATCTTATTAGTTTGGGTTAATCATATGACTGTGGTGGCTGGCACGAAATTTACCAAACTTATATTTCTAGTATAACTTAGTCAAACTTTCATTTATTGCTTAAATTGTATTACTGCTGTGTCCTGTGGGGGTGTTGTTGAGCAAGACGTTGTGAGTTACTTGTTAGTGTTCTTGATGTCTGCTTCTTTTGGTCTGTTGGGACCTAGAGGGCATTCTCACTGGAGGGCAGATACTTGCATATATAATTTTACTAGGAACTAATGAGAAGGCTAGGACCAAACCTATATGTTTATAGGGTTGGGGCCCGTCTGGGCATTTTCAGTGCCTTGCTTTAATTGTAAGCTACATTAACTTATTTATTTGTAGAGCTAAAGTATTATGTCGGTATTGGTTATATTGGAATTATTAAGTGAGTGGAAGTGGAATATAAAGGTTTGGGTTATATTGTTTAGGAATTTAAAGGTTTAAGTTGGGGATTTAGGGAAAGTTATTGTTGGTTGATAGTGTTATTTGAAAATATGTTTAACTATAGATTTCATTCCTTAATAGGGACATGGCTGTGTAATTTAATAAAATACACATGAAGCGAAGAATGTAATTCAGTACATGTGAGTTAGCTATATGAGCTGGCTAATTCTCTTGTTTTTGGGGTTTGGCAGGAGTATATTATTGCGTTAATAATATTATAGTAACAGGGGTAGTGGGGGTTTGCGTATATAATCCTATTATGTATTATATTCTTTGCGTAATGCATATGCGTATACACATGCGTACAGGTGTACGTGTACGTGTACATATGAGTGTACGTGTACGTGTACGTGCACATACAGGTGCAAGTGTACCTGTACGTGTACGCACGGGTGTGCATGTACGTGTACATGTATGTATGGGTGTACATGTACGTGTACGTGCGGGTGTACGTGTACGTGTACTTGCGGGTGTATGTGTACGTGTATGTACGGGTGTACATGTACGTGTATGTACGGGTGTGTTGGGTGTATTGGGTGTGCGTAATATGTTATATCCTTCAAGCATGAATTAAATAGCAACATATAGATATGCAGGGTATATTGGGTGTGCGTAATATGTTATATCCTTCAAGCATGAATTAAATAGCAACATATGGATATGCAATGAGGAAATACAATACTCAATTTGGGCATGTCTGCAACTGAATTGTCTACAACCAGGCCTTGCTTGTCTGGCCTTGCTGAGTCAAGGCTCCCCCCTTAAAAATTAAAAAAAATACCAAATGCATTTAATTCTCTCATGACTGGAAAAGAGGGTGTATGGTCCATTACCATTGTGATGTCTTATTTAAGAGGAACGAGTGGGCGTTCTTAAGTTTATGGCCCTGAAGTAAGAACCAGATGTCAGATATAGTTTCACATTAGCTATCCCTAAGTTTTATGGGCCCGGAGAGAGAAGAGGGATCTGAATTAGATAGGGTTGCTGGTTTCACAGAGGATGGTGGTGCCTGAGGAATAATGGAAGGTGATAGTCGTGTGAAAGAAAGTTAGTTTAATTGTAATGGTGTATGTCTGATAACGCATTTGTTATCCGTTTGGCTGCATGTGTGGTTAATACTTGCTCGATAGTCCTGTGTGGAATACCTTTTAGTTAGTTAAGGTTTTCTAGTCTGGAAGAATTAATTATTTGTAGGTGCTTATATGCATGGGGAAAGAAGGTTAATGCACGATTAAACATATATGTCTTATGTAAGATTATACGTATATAGTACTAATACCTATTCATGGGGAAAGGCACTAAATGCATGATATACATAGCCTAAGCAATCCTTATTAAAAGAAACATTGCAGAAGGCATCACATTCCAGATTTTAATCTTTATTATAAGACTACAATAATCAAAACAGCCTTGTAGCCTGCTATTGGTAAAGGAACAGGCATATAGACCAATGGAACAGAATAGAGATTCCTAAAGCAAAACCTCCATTTTTCAACAAACTAATCATTAACAAAGCCTCTACTAATAAACACTGGGGAGAGGTGAACTTATTCAGTAAATGATGTTGGGCAAACTGGCTAAAACCAGCAGAAGATTAAAACTGGACCCCTACAAATCACCATACACAAAATCAACCCTAAATCATCAAGTTCCTAAATGTAAAACCTGAAAAGATAAGAACCTTAGAGAATTCAGGAGACAACCTTATGGAAATTTGAACTGAAACCAATTCCTGATCAAAACCCCAAATGCTCATGCCATAAGAAATAAGATAAACAAATGAGACCTCATCAAACTGATAAGCTTCTGCAAAGCAAAATAAACCATCAAGAGAATGGGAAGACAACACACAAAATGGGAAAAAATATTTGCCTACTGTATATCTGACAAAGGCATAACATCTAGGATCTACAAGTTACTCATATATGCAGAAAAGTTAAGAAAAACAGTTATATTGAAAAGTGAGCAAAACATATAGATAGACACATCCATAAAAGAAGACATATGA
Organism: Carlito syrichta; assembly: GCF_000164805.1. Classification (NCBI taxonomy): domain Eukaryota; kingdom Metazoa; phylum Chordata; class Mammalia; order Primates; family Tarsiidae; genus Carlito; species Carlito syrichta. The sequence goes on along the minus strand of NW_007247050.1, from coordinate 3,288 downwards.
GCAGCCAAAATATACATGAAAAAATGCTGAGCCTCACTAATCACCAAATAAATGCAAATTAAAAACAAACTGAGATACCAACTAACTCCAGTCAGAATGACCATCATCAGTAATTCAAAAAACAACAGATGTTGGAAATAATTATGGAAAAAGGGTGCACTTCTACACTGTTGGTGGAAGTGTAAACCCCACAATCCACCTTCAGGGAGCATAGCCAGAGGAATTCAAATTATTCTATGAAAAATATACTTGTGAGGATGGGGCAAAATGGCGATGGCATAGGTGAACTGGTGAGATTCTCTGAATGGACCAAGACTGCATACTGCTGAATAGACAGACTGTAAAGCAGAGGGAAAAGTGAACAAAGCCAGAAGACCCTCATAAGGAAGAACAGGTCATTGCAGAAGAGAAATAAAAGCAACCCCACCTTCCCTCAAAAACAGAATTGATGAGGGGGAGGGAAATGGGGAGAGGGAGAAAAATCTACAGAAATGAAGAAAAACCAAAAGAAGAGTATGGGTCTCTCCCAGACGCCTGGAAGAGAAGACACTGAGAAAACTGACTTTGGAATACAAACAATGAAAAGTCCCCAGAATGAAGGGTCTCAAAATGCAAATGTAGATATCAAAACAATAATGGAGAGATTAAAAAGAATTGAGGAGACACAAGAAGAAACTAGGAAGGAGCTGATATCTGAGATAACAGTAATAAAGAATACTGTGAATGAAATAAATAACCAATTGATAAGCATGGAAAGC
>NW_007247050.1:0-743 GCF_000164805.1 Carlito syrichta | reverse complement strand
ATCAAAAATCAATGAAACAAAAAGCTGGTCTTGAAAAGGGTAAACAAGATTGATGGTCCCCTAGCTAGACTGACCAAGAAAAAAATGAGAAAAAAACCAAATAAGCATAATCAGAAACACAAAAGATGAAGTCACATCCGACCCTGAAGAAATACAAAAGATCATTAGAGACTACTACGTACACATGTATGGAAACAAACTTAAAAACCAGAAGGAAATGGAAGACTTTCTGACATCACACAACCTACCTAGGTTGGAACAAGAAGAAATTGAGACCCTAAATAGACCAATAACAATCAAGGAAATCGACCACGTAATAAGAAAACTTCCTACAAAAAAAAGCCCTGGTTCAGATGGCTTTCCAGCAGAATTCTACAAGACATTCAAGGAGGAGTTGATACCAATCCTACTGAAGGTATTCCAGGCAATTGAAAAATATGGAACTCTCCCCAAATCATTTTACGAAGCCAACATCACATTGATACCCAAGCCAGGTAAAGATCCAACAAAGAAAGAGAACTACAGGCCAATATGTTTGATGAACATAGATGCTAAAATTCTCAACAAGATTCCTAGCAAACCGGATTCAGCAATACATCTCAAAAATCATCCACCATGACCAAGTAGGCTTCATTCCTGGCATGCAAGTCTGGTTCAACATTCGTAAAACCATAAATGTAATTAAATACATCAACAGATGTCAAAACAAAAACCACATGATCATATCATTAGATGCAGAGAAA
>NW_007247049.1:238841-266941 GCF_000164805.1 Carlito syrichta | reverse complement strand
AGTGCTATCAAATACATAACCACTATGTTTAACTTTTAAAAGTATCTGTAATGTATGCCATGCTTTCTGTAATATTCTGTCGAGATTTGGTCAAAGACGCGCATTGTTTCATATTATCAAATCAGATTGCCCATAGGAGCTCTGTACATATTAATATATGTTAGAGGAAAAACACTATTTGGTGTAAATTCAGTTTCTGTAAACAAGCCTTGACACAGGAGACTTTGCTATTACTGTGTAGTGTGAATCTAATGTACAATGTGATTCTCCTAGGAGAGATCTTTTTGGGGAAATATTTTTAGACTTTGATCTGAAGATTTTTGTCTCTACTAAACCACAGTGACTTAGATTAAAAGCAGTGTGAATATAGTTATGCTTAAAAAAATCAATCTAGAGCTACATATAAAACCTTGACTTTTTATGTTTAATATTTTAAGGTTGATAGAAATATTTTCTGTTCGAGAATCAGTAGGGCATTCCTATTAGGTTTAATTCAAAAGGATATTTTCTTCTTTGTAAATTTATTCTTGGAGTTAGGTTGAAGCTTCCTCTCAGCCTTGACTTTGAAGAGAACGTATCTTTACTCGTGTTTACTAATTAGTAAGACAAACTTTCTCTGCTTTATATGCAGGGCATAAATTATAATATCCCAATAAAAAATGCTTTCCATATTTCCATCTTTTAAAAATGCCTGTATTGCATTCACAGAATGAAATCATTGGCATGACTTTTTAAATTCATCTCATGTTTTATGTTAAAATATAAAAGAAGTGATGAGCTCGAGCGGTTCACTGTCATTTTATAGCATTACGGAGACTTGGTTTTAACATGTCTTTTTTTCTTACCTCAAAGCAGGAACAAGAGACAAGTTACACCATTCTGAGGGCAAGAGGCACAAATGTCACCATCAGTAGCCTCAAGCCTGCCACTACATACGTATTCCAAATCCGCGCCCGAACAGCCGCTGGGTATGGGACCAACAGCCGCAAGTTTGAATTCGAAACCAGTCCAGACTGTATGTATCATTTCAGTGTAGTGTGTGCAAGGAGCAGGGCTCTTGCAAAAGGTGTCTGGTCATTTATTCTCACTCCTTCTAAGCTTTCACCAAATGTGATATTGCTTGGGACATTTAGCAATTTGCACTGAACAATTTGTAGAGCGTTGTGTCTGTAGACACTCTTAGAGGATATTAGAAACAAAACATAGAATACTTTGGAAATTCAAACAGACGAGGTTTAAAAACAATTAAAAACTTTAAATGACTCAATAATAAAATACATTTGCAATTTAATAATTGTAGCTCTAGGCTGGGTGCAGTGGCTCAAGCCCGTAATGCCAGCACTTTGGGAGGTTGAGGTGAGAGGATTGGCTGAGATCAGGGGTTCGAGGCCAGTGTGGGCAACTTTGCTAGACCCCGTCTCCACAACAAATAAAAAAATTAGCCAGGAGTGGTAGTGTGAGCCTGTAGTTCCAGCTAATTGGAAGGCTGGGGTGGATGGATCGCCTGAATCCAGCAGGTCGATGCTGCAATGGCCAGGAGTGTGCCACTGCACTCCAGCCTGGGCAACAGTGAGACTCCCACTCAAAAAACAAAAACAAAAGCATTAATAGTTCTAAATCTTTTTGCAAATGTCAAGTGATACCAAGAAAGTTTCTCCTTTTGAAATGATTAAAGATGAATTTTTTTTCCAAATTCTCAAATGGATATTTGAATTAACAGCCATGTGTGCATCTTGTGGGTTTTTGTTTTGTTTTGTTTTTTTCTGTTTTACAAATCAAACATATTCGAATGCCTGAAATTCTTCTGGTTTTCTATTAGACATAAATTGCTTTTGGGAAACATTAATATAGTAACACACTACCAGTGCCTGTCACTGAAGATATTCTAGGTTCATTGCATGATTCAGTGAACTACAAAAGAGAAACTTGTTCATCCATGAGGGTTTTAATTTTGTTTTAATCCTTGATGCTTTCAATAGTGTATCACTTGGAGAATAAGGATTTCTAAAATGTTTTATCGCTTCATTCACATTCACAGGCAATTTGGATAGCTTGTCCATTGACCTCAAATTTGGCTGAAATTGGTCAAAATTGGCAAACATCTTCTCAGTAGTTTTTCTTTTTCTCAAGTGCATTTGCTTCATATTTAAAAAGCCCTCTGCTAAAATCAAATTTTTAAAAAGGCAAAATCATGTCTATTGTAATAATATAAAACAAATACAAGTTAAAATTTGTATTTAACTTATTAATTAATGAGCAGACTTGTAAGTGGTTAAAACCTGTTCATAACAAAAATTTGAAGAGCAGGTACCTGCACACACACATGGGTGTGTGTGTGTGTTTGTGTGTGTGTGTGTGTGTGTGTTTAGTTAATCAGCATTACGTAAACAAATTTCCTAATATGTCCCAAGCTGTTAATATCCAAATGGGAGCAATAAGCGTAATGATTGAGGCCATCTCTTTTACAGGACATAAACCAGTCGCATCTCCAGTAAATAAGTTTTATTTGACTTGTCATGTGAAAAATCATAGATCTCTGTCAGTTTTCTACAACTCAGATTCAGTTAAAATAGCCTAGAAAGATGACCACCCTTTAGAATGAAAATTATCCAGAACAGTCTGAAAGGGCTCAAAACTCCCCTGAAAGGAACCCAGGTATCTTTTGACTGTTCCATTTTCTATTTTCTAAATATTTTGGTCTTGACATAAAATCAGTATTATTGGTATGGCAATATTTTTGTGCCCAAATATGATACCTAATAGAAACACCCAGAACTGATGGAGAAAATATTAAAATGGTTTAAGCTAACATGATGGAGTAAAATTTGATGGCATACTTTTTGTCACACAATTGGAGATGCTGCTTACAATAAAGGACTGTGACTTCTGCCAGGGGTGGAGATTCTGATGTTTTTAGGACTCATCTCTCCACAGCTGAACCTTGACAACTCTTCTACTCAATGAAGAGTTTCCATCCTGAAATGCATACACTATTCTTAAGGACTTCTTTTTGTGCTTATTTGATGCTATAGGCTTTGAGAAATCACTCTCTGAGGATATTAGAAATGAAACATAAAATATCACGGAAATTTAAGTGAACAAGTTTTAAAGCAAATTAAAAAGTTTAGAGGACCCCCAATAATAAAATATAATTGCAACTTACCATTAGTAGTTCTAAATCTTTTTGTAAATGCTAGGTGGCACAAAGAAAGTTTCTCCTTTTGAAATGATTACAAATGAACTTCTTGCAGATTCTTAAATGGATATTTAATTCACAGCAATAGCACAATCTATAATTGATTTACCAGGAGAGACCCCAAATTACAGGGGAAAAAATATTTATTATATCTTGTGGTGGAAATAAGGCATAGTATGAAAGGGGAAAAATATTTATTATATCTTGTGGTAGAAATAAGGCATAGTATGAAAGGGGAAAAAATATTTATTATATCTTGTGGTAGAAATAAGGCATAGTATGAAGCAGGAAGGTCAGATCTCCATTAGAGACACATTTCTTATGTTGATGCATATTTTGGAATATTTATCTAATTTTGCATGGCCTTAATCAACATTTAACCCTATCTGGTAAGTAACTTTGCAAAAACAAAAATAAATTTAAAAGTTCGACTTTGAAAATTCCATATTTACCACCAATATTATTGTGGTAGCATTTGTGCATAAACTTCTGATAAGACTTCAGTACCAGAGGTTGACAACTATTAAGAAATGAGGTCTATCTCTTGAAAACTGCAGGGTCTTAGGATTTTTGCCAAGTATGTTTGGTATCTTCAATACTTCCATCGCTTGAGAGAGAGAAGAGGAAAAGAGAACAGAAAAAAATGTGAAATTTTTCTCCCTCTTTTTTATTTATAAAAAAACACTGAGTTGCACCGTTGGATTTTTTTTTAAATTCAATTTACTCTTACTGTTTCATTATAGAATTCTTCTAGATTTTAAATATAAATGTGGAAAAAAGTGTTCTTTGTTTTAGGAAGTAAAAGACAAAAATCAACCCTCATTCTATTTTTAAAGCCAGAATGATTTATTTCTAAGAGCTCAAAGGATTTAAGGGTCTTATTTGTTATACATTGATATTTACAAAACAGAAAAAAAAAATACTTCCAATGGGATATCTTTATCAGTTCACTGTTTTTAAAGTTTTAATCTTTAAAACTACATGGAAAGTTCTTGTTCATAACACATACACATATTTCTTAGTAGAACGCAGTGCATTTTGAGCTAAAATTTAGGTAACATTTCTGAACTTGGTTTATAGGAAAGAAATGAAGTCAGAGTGGAGCACATGTTTTTCTAAGTGCTTTAAAATATCTTACTTTTTGTATATCAGTGCTTTGCATTTCTCATCTTCATTTTACAGAGTGGAAACTGAGGCATATAGAGGCTAAGTAAGCTTTCCACACAATTAACAGGTCGTGGGTCTGGTTCTAGAACTCATGTGACAGTATATGAAGTAGTCCTGCAGACATTTCCTTTGATTTTATTCTGTGAGTGTGTCAGATACTATCATTTCCCTTTATAGATCATCTAAGGCCCAGGGTTTATGTGTTCTTTCTGAGTTTGGATATCTAGTAATTAGAATCTTCAGATTTTGGAGTCCTGATCCAGTGTTGCTATTGCACGTGATTTTAAAAAAAGATGCTAAATGAAGACCCATAGAAAGCATGGGGTCAGAGTGCATAAGAGTAAAAGGATTTTCCTGTCCTAAAGGCAGTGCCCACCAACTCAAGACATATAGCCAGTAGAGCATGTTGAGAAAAGCAGACAGTCCATTGTCTGGGAACCTTAGTAGGCAGAAACTGAATCCAGAGCGTGTGCTTTGTACCAAGAAAACTAGGTATAAGGTAGGAGTTAAGAGCAGAGACCCTGTAGTAGATGAGTATTCTTAGGGTGATCTTGACAGGCCATTTTGAGTCTCATGCCTCAGATTTGCTATCGGGAAATTGGAGAAGACCATGTACAGACTCAAAAAGATTTTTTATGCTGATTCAATTAGTTATTGTCTATAAAGTGCTTAAAATATTACCCCATATTGCAAGTGCTCACTGTTTGTGTATTTGTTTTGTGTTTAAATAAGTAGTCTATAATTGGAACACCCAAATAATAATAATTTTATTTCAGGAATAAAAATCTGTGGATTAAAGTTGGGTTTGGGAATCGGAGGAGTCCATTGAATATTAACATTCCAGAAGACAACCCCAGAGACAATTAAGTTAGCACTCCGGAATGCCTCAAACCTCCTTTTTCTTGGTTTTTGAAGAGTGAGCATGCAGCCACTTTAATTTCTCAGACCCTATTGTAAGGGGACATGAAGGAATCCTGACAAAGGTGGAATGGAATCACTCCATAGAGAAATGTGTCATTCAAAATTAGACACTCATCTTGAATTTTGTAGGAAACAGAACATTTTTGCAAATTTTTCACTAGAAAAATGTATCATTATGTAATAAAATATGGAACTTAGTGAGCACATATTATATGCTTGGCACTGTTCTAAGTGTTTGAGTATATTAGTTTAATTTTCAAACAACTAAATTATGTCACACAACAAATACATACAAAGGCAAGCATTCTGGCACATAACAACGAGCTCCTTACCACCCCACTTTCAGGAGAGAAAGCCGGCAGCCTGTGTAGGATGGAGTAAAATGAGAAATGACTAGAAACAGGCAGAGAAGCTGGCTTGTGGGGAAAAAATTCAAATTGAATTTCTAAGAAATATAATAGCTATCAGGGTTTAGCAATATACCATGTTAAGTTACTAGATGACTATGTAACACATCAATATTATTCATTCACATATTTGCTCATTTCAGCAGCAAAAATGATCTGATTTATGTGCTTTAGGTATTCTCTGAAATTCATATGTATTTAAGTTAGACAAAACTGTAGAGAAGTCTAGTTTCATTCTATCTTTGACAGAAAAAGAAATGGAGAATTCTTTCTCCTATCATGTCTTCCCTCTCAGTTTCACTGGGCTTTATTTTCTAGACTGGCTAATCAAAATGCCCAGAGAATTTAAAACTTGCTGCTAGCTATAAATTATTACATATACAAAGTAAAAAGCAGGAGTTTGCCATCATTCTATGTTTATGGAATATTTTGGAAACCCTGGGTTCAGCTATCTTACAAACTATTCACAGATCTACAGTACATGGATGGGGATGGATCAGCCAGGTCCTCTGAGAAGCAGATACCGAGATGAAATTACCAGAGCAAGAGATTTAGGGGAGAAATACCCACGAAGGGCACAGGGAGGGTGGAGCAGGGGTGTGGGGAAGACAGAGCCTCAGACTGAGATGCAGGTCTGTCTCCTGTGAAGAGAAGGAGGGAAGTGAGAAAGGAACGAGGAGAGAGAGCCCTAGACCTCCGTGCAGCTTGGGGAACTTGGCCAAGTCAGTGGGGTACCTGAGAGTGCAGATGAACTGTTCAGAGAGTCCTGCAAAGGGCAGGATAGCCAGACTCCTGTACCTCTGTACCCTGCCTGGTATAGTCATTGAGGGGACCGTGGCAGTGCTTGAAGGCTGTGGTGGCAGCCAGAGGCCATCAGTTCACTGTCCTCTTTGCAACAGGAACATCTGAGCAGGCACACCTGTGACTCCACAAGGGCATAAACAATCATTTGCTGTCAGTAGAGACCAAAGGACTTGCGACAGTTTATGAGTGTGCCACACCCTGAACTCTTTTTTCAGATGCTTCTAATGGGAAACTTCTAACAGCCTATCTGCCACATTTCTTTTCTTGCAACATTTACTCCGCAAACCATGTACTTAGAGAAAATTTTCCAAATGTGGATGTGATCAGTTTGAAGATGCTGCCATTCTGGTTCATGGGGGCAGGGGAAGCATTCAAATAACTAAAGGCTCTCCTCCTTGTTTGAGCCATAGTGTGTTCCTGTGTTCAATCAGCATTTACCACAAAGCAACATAAGCAAATATGGGCATGTGAAAGAGACTGTTTCAAGAACTATGTGCGTTTTACAAAGTCTAGCGATTAGGATGCTATGGAGTTTGTAAGGGATGAGGCTGGGGTTTAGAAAGGGGACAGGTCCTAAATGACTTTACGTGCTTGGCTATAGAATTTGTGTTTTATCCTGAAAGTGATGGAGAGCCACGCCAAGATCCTATGCACAGGAATGCCGTGGTCAAATTCATGGTTTAGAAGGAGTACTTGGTGGCAAGGTAAAAGACAGGACAGGCATAGAGACCAATTAGGATTTTCTAATTATAATCCAGAAGAGAAAAGAAGATATCCACTAGGATATTTAAGAGGGCCTGGTGATTAATTGGATGTAGGATGATCAGGAGAGGAGGAGGACAAGGCGACTTATATTTTTGGTCTAGCTTACTTGTTCTGAAAATATCTTGAGGCAGCATTATCAGCATCACCCAGGAGCTCATGAGAAATATAAAATCTGAGTCCCCACTCCAGACTGACTGAATCCAAAACTGCTTTTCTATAATGATCGCTGCGTGTTTCATGTGAACAATAAAGTTTGAGAAACATTGGCCTAGGCCAAGAGTCAGTAAACTTTTTCTGTAATAGACCAGATAATAAATAATTTTAGTTTTCTGCACACAGTCTCTGTGGCTACTACTTACATGGCCCATTCTAGCATAAAATCAGTCATAGACAATACACAAATGAATGCTTGTGGTCACACTCCAATAAAGCTTGATTGATATCACCAAAATTTGAATTCCATAGAATTTTCACATCACAAAATCATGTTTTTTTGACTGCTTACAGTCATGTAAAGTATGTGAAACCATTCTAAGCTTGTGAGATATACAGAAACTGGTGGCAGGGCAGATTTCACTCCTGGCTCCTTTTACCAACCGCTTGTCTAGGTAATGAATCAGTAATGGAAACATTGACACAGGTGGGAAATACAAAACAATTTGTTTTTGGTGTTTGATGAGGTCGGTGAGACAAGTACGATACCACTTTCTGAACAAATATAAATATTGGAGGCAAACCATGCTTTATTAGAAGGCTTTCGTAATTTTATACTGAAAAATGTGTACCTGTTGTCTAAGTTCTTCTGCTAACTTTTGGTTGATCCAATGAATTTTTCCCCCCCCATGGGGACAGAGAAAACCAGTTCAGCGTATCTCACCCAGTAGGCATTCAAATGGTGTTTGATTGATGCCATGGAGACAGAGTCTTTAATCTTATTAATTGCGCAGCCATTTCTAGCAAAATTATGGGAAATATCCATGTTTTTAATTGTTCAACACTGTCAGACATGAAACCACTCTTCAGGTAAAAGCAGAATACATGGTGACAATTTATCGGCTCTTCTGTTGGAAATGTAGCAATGTCCATTCTTGTCTTGTTTTCCCTCTTCATTCTCCCAGCGTTCTCCATCTCTGGTGAAAATAGTCAAGTGGTCATGATCGCCATCTCTGCTGCAGTGGCAATCATCCTCCTCACCGTTGTCGTCTATGTTCTGATTGGGAGGTGAGTCACTGGTCTGCTTTACTATTTACTTTCATTATTGCTTTCTTTGCCACCCTTGATTGCGATTAATGTTTGAAGCTTGTGGCCAATCAAGTATTTTAACAAATTAGAATGACTCCATTTATATTCTGGGTCCTCTCCTCTCTTTCTTCTCTTCGCCATCCTTAGTTCTGAGTTTCTGCTTTCCCCTCCATGCCTGTCTCCACTCTTAACACACACACACCACTCCACTTCTCTCTCTCTTGACCCCACTCCTGGTTTTCACTTTCCTTTCCCAATTATCTCCTCACTCTTCAAATAACCCCAGATTTCCTTGACACTTTCTCACCCAGAACACCGGTCACACTGCACAGCACCAATCATTACCAATGGAGACTTTACCCTTTTTTTTTTTTTTTAACAGTAGTTGTTAAAAAATACTATAAACACATTCTGAGGCCATTATAAAAATGGCACTGGAGGAGTCTGCACGGTGGGAATCAGCTCTCCATATCTCCTCATTAGGCAGGCCTCCGGGGTCCCCCGAGAAAGAGGCTTTCTCGAGGATTTAGAAAGTATGAAGTCATTAAACTTTCACTAAAGCATTTAATTGTTTGAGGAAAATGCTTCGTTTTGTGTGCTTTGCACATTCTGAGTATAGATCATTGTTTTAAGTACGTTCTCCTTACGTGTTCCCTCCCTGTGATCTACCTCTAGGTTTTGTGGCTACAAGTCAAAACATGGTGCAGACGAAAAAAGACTTCACTTTGGGAACGGGCACCGTGAGTTTCTAAACTGTGCTTTTTGTTTGGTTTTGCCATTTTTGTTTGAGTAGTTTTTGATTTATAACTGGGCAGCTTCCTCCTGATGAATGCAAAGTAATTGTATTGAAAAAATAAGTATATTAAATTTATTTCAAAGGGAGATAGAAACCCACGGCTCTGCATTAAGTAATTTTTACATGACTACATTTCAGCATACTGAAGTTAAAAAGTAAAGGGTGACTTGTGGTTTATATTTAAATAATGCATATGATAGGTAAGAGAAACCATAGTCAGCCTGCATGGCTGAAATGCAAAGCGTAGCTTCCATTTCCTTATTACTAGTCTTTTGCTAAAATCGAAATAGGAGACTTTTCTCTTTCCTAACTGCCAAGTAAATATAAACAACCTTTGTTTATGTGAAGTGCCTTGTCCCATTTTGTCAACCAACCAAGAAAGAGTCTTTAGAATAAATTGTTTATTTTGGAGTTGTGCGATATCCAACTAGTAGTAAAGCTAGAACTTTCCCTTCACGTTTTAATTAGCCTCTTTTAATAGTTTTTAAAAAAAGAAATATGCTTTTAGGAAACAAAGTGTTTATAACTTACAAAAAGACTCAAGTTTTTTTCTTCCAGTGAAACAAATCATCCCAGGTGTTTTGCTTTTCCAAACTTTGGGTCAGTTTAGTGTGGCAATTGCTAATCAGTGGCCTTAAAAGGAATCACATGTTCTCATGGAAACTGGTACAAAGACTATACTCACGCTCATATGTCCTAAAATAATCTTTATGTAACTAATGTAGTCTTCTAAGCGTTACTTTCTCTAGCATTCTTGTTGCCTTCTAAAATTATTTTCAAATCAACATGATACTTCCTATCAGCCATTAGAGCGTCACTAAAAATAACACCTTTAGTGATTACTCAGGTGAAAAAACTTGATTACCTTTGCTAACATGCAAGATACAATATCTTGGCAAAAAAAAAAGAAGAAGAAAAAAAATAGTATGTCTTCCAAAATGTAAATTGATTTGAGATGGAAACTGTACTAGAAGTGCAGAAACATTATTTTGTTCATCTCATTGCAGAGTCAATATAAAATAATTCACAAAAAAAGCCATTCTAATATCCACATCAGTCCAGATTAATCAGGTTACCAACTCAAAAGTCTAAAAAGAGTGCAGGAACATGTTATAGGATACTTGTCTTCCTCTTTTTCAATGGGTCCACAAAAACGCTTGTGTTACCAATTCCATGCATAAATTAGTCAGAACAATGACATTCTTGTGGATTAAATCACTCTCCAGTTTGAGTTGGACAACTGATGAAAATATTATCTTTAGAGCAAGAGCATGCTGATTTGATTTTTTTATGGGAATTGTAAGACTTATGAATTTGAGGCTTTAATAAATTTCTGTATGTCAATTGTAAACAGTTCCTGAATCATCCCAGTCTGTTTTGCTGTTAGTTTTTATGGTAGAGTTTGTCGAAACTTTAATTCGTTTTTTTTTTTTTCCAAATGCACAACAACATCCTTATAATAGTCAAACAAAAAAGAAATGCATTTTATCCTGACTGCATAGGCATAAAGTAACTTATATGCATGTTATAAACTTTCTGCCTCTTAATACTTACAGCTGGTTTATTTCAGACCATTTATTTGGTATCACTTTAAAAAGCTCTAGCTCTGAACTGCTCCCTCCAGCCTTGTTACAAATCCTATAATATTGCTTCAAAAGGAAAGAAATGTGTTTCACCTCCTAAGATCCTGTCCCCTTGCCCTTTCTGGCTGGGCCTTTTTACTTATTTGCTATCCTAAGGGCAACTCATGCTGGTAAAATGGAAATGTAAATTATTGTGTTTGCACAGAACGAACTGTAAAGTAGCGCAGCTTAACACGTGTGCATGTGTTTATTATCTGGTTTTCATGACAGAGCCCAGTTACGCTGTATGTTGCCCTTAATTATTGGTGTGAAGGGATTATGTGTCTTGCAGCCCAAATCACCTGATTCCTGGAGCCTCTGGGGTCAACCCTTAAAAGTCAGCAGCCAAAGCTCCTACAGTGAACAGACCATTTTACTTGAGGGTGGGGGATTGGAGATGTATGTGTTTATATTTGTAATCCCCCCCCTCCGCTCAAATGTTGTGTGGATGGAAAAGCAATTTATCATATTTCAATTAATAGCAATGAATAGGATTGATTTTACTTGGGAATAATTATTTAATTCCCAGGTTACTTGCTAATGCACGTATTCTCTGGGACTGATTGGTGCTGAAGGTCACGCTAAAGCATACTTTCAAGGCTTTTAAAATAAGGCCAGCGCTCATTTAAAATATTTGAGACATTGTTCCTGAAAATCCATTTTATAATCTTTGTAAATTGCGATGTGAGCAAATCTTCCCCAAACTTATTTTCTTAAAGTCAGCAAGGTAAAATATTTGCAATTATTAACCAAACAAAAATTCCACTTATGCTTAAAGTGTCATTTTTTTTCCTTGAAAGGAATTGCTAGATTTCTTTATCTTCTTGTTACCAAGTAAAAGCAAATCAGAACTGTCAGATCATATATATCCTAGACTCAATCTGATGTGGCTTCATTAAACTGTAACTAAATTGACTAAACTTCTAACAAGACTTTATTTCCTAACATATTTTAGTAATGCTATGCTTGCATAGAGTTTTATAGTTTTCCTTACTCCAAAACTAGAAAATATTTTCCTTAATCTGTGTCTTGTTTTTAAGGTAAAGTATTTTTGTACTGATAGTGTTAGAATTCATTTTAGCATAATGATACACAGGACAGTAGACCACTGTTTTAGAGGGTGACTCTGCCATCTGCTTTTATAGGAATAATACTTTTATGGGAGAAGCATGCAAACTGATCTATGAGTTCTAGAGAAATGGACATGTCTGAGCCTAAATCTTACCACCAGGAAACTTCAATCATATTAATAATTGTGAATACACATTTTTCACCCTAAACTACTAATCAGGACAATGATCTCTGCCATTCTAGGAACTTGCATAGTAGAACTTTCCCTCTGGGGGCCCTAGCTTTTTTTTTTGTTTTTTCCCTGAGATATCCAAGATAGAAACATTCCCAAAGTAGAGTTCTCACTTCAAAAGCTCCTCCACTCTCAGTTCGCCCAAAGCTAGGGTCCGACTTGAACCTCTCCGTGGCCATGGATGCTGGCCTCCTAGACAGGGGTGACTTTTCAGATTATCCACACCCTGCCTCAAGCAGGAGGCACCAGGCAGGAGCAGGAGTGGTGTGATCCTTGCTTACCCATTTGCTCCCCACCCCCTCTTCTATTATGCTCTATCAGAGCCTTCCAAGAGCAGCAGAGGAAAACAGATTTTTGACCCATCTGCTCTCTTAACCACCGTTTCTTTTGTAACCCGTTTATTCTTAGGCCTATGATCTTTGCTCAAAAGCTCTATGAAAGGTTCACAGCAACATGAATTGTGATGTATCGTAGCCGTGGAATTCATGAAGTTACCTTGTAGTTCAGCAAACTGATGGTTTATTAACACAAACTGTGAACTCCTGGCCTTGTTCGTCTAGTGTTCATTGGCTGAAGGCTTTCCAGAACAACGGCTGACATCTATAGTCTCAGCACCTACTTTGCACAAACCAACTACAAAAAGAAATCTTTTGTTCATACAGTATTCAGTTGCCACTTTGCCAATGAGATTCTTCCTTTATGAAGTAATATTGACATGGTGAAGTCTGATTTTATTCCATTATATTTAGAATAAAAACCCCTTAAATAATTTCATATAATGAATGAAAAATATGCACTCTTAAGCATCCATGTTCCATACTAAAGTAATTTTATCCGTTACCAAAATTAAAAACAAAATCAGTGATATTTGTAGATATACTATTAGTGTTAAATTGCAGTTTCCTTTCATGTCAGTGCATGTTTATCTACGTTAATAGATCTTAGATTCTCTCGTTTTTTTTTTTTTCTGAGTTGGAGTCTCACTCCATTGTCCAGGCTGTAATGCAGTGGCACGCTCATGGCCACCCCAGCATCAACCTACTGGACTCTGACCATTCTTCCACCTCAGCCTTCCAAGTAGCTGAAACTACAGATGCATGCTACCATGCCCAGCTAATTTTTTATTTTGTGTGGAGATGAAGTCTTGCCAAGTTGCCTGGGCTGGTCGTGAACCCACGGGCTCAGGCAATCCACTCACCTCAGCCTCCCCAAAGTGCTGGGATTATAGGCTGAGCCACTGAGCCCAGCAGACTCTCTCTTTGAGACTTTAAGGTTTTTTTTTTTCCCAGAGAAAGTCAGCTTATTGAAAATTGGAGGTTGTCTCTAATGTGTTATTATTCCAAATAATAAAAATCTAATTAACATTAATTCAAGTCCAAAATGATTCTCCTGTGTCAATTGTCTGTGATATTATAATTATAGGACCATATAAAAATTAAACAATTTAATACATAAATGTATCATGACAGAGAATTGTAGTCAATAAATTAGATATATGGTTTATTTGGGGAACTTAACTCCTTAGGACCATTATTAAATTCATAGACAGTATTTATATTGCCTTTAATTATGTTGAAAAGCTATATAATAGTATTTCAGTTAATTGATATTATATTGGTGTGTGTGTATATATATATATAAAATATATATGTATATATATGTATATATATATAAAATATATATGTATATATATTTTATATATATAAAAATGTGTATATATAAAATGTATACACATGCTAACAACTTAGCATAGATCTATAATTGCAATGGGAGGTTTTGATTGTGAATGCAAATAAAAGCACTATGGTGTCTGTTAGAAGACATACCATTTTATTCCTTTAATTAATCTATAATTATAACAATTATCTCACCTTATAAAAGTATCTCATATATATATTGATGTATTGTCAGATATTGCCATTAAATATTTGGTTATCATAGCATTTGTATAATTATAAATATACAATAACATAATTGTGTCTATTTATTAATGCTATGGTAGTAAGGAATAGGCCTAATCAATTCTGGACCATCTTCCTTCTTAAGATCCCTTTTCTTGAATGTCCATTTTTTTCTAGTGTTTTTACAGAGCAAGCCCATTGAAGCTCCTCTTTATGATTCATCATGGAGAATTTCTTTTCTTAAATATTTCAACACAGTCTAATGTCTCTGCCAGTTTCTGTGATACCATGGAATAAACTATAGTTGTGCAACTTATTGTGATGGAGATATTTTTTTAAACCAATAATGTTATCAGAAAGTTTGCTCTATAAAATGGTTTTATAAATCGAGCTAAAGCCTTTTTTTCATTCTCATCAACAGTAAAACTTCCAGGTCTCAGGACTTATGTTGACCCACATACATATGAAGACCCTACCCAAGCAGTTCACGAGTTTGCCAAGGAACTGGATGCCACCAACATATCCATTGATAAAGTTGTTGGAGCAGGTAATCACGATGACCCTACTGCCAACCTAGCGCTGTCTGTGAATCACAAATTTTCAACCATGAATAAGAATGCTACCTGAGAAGGCTCGATCTCTTAAACCTACATACATTGCTTTGGAAGGGGGAATTTTCTGATTTCATGATCAAAGCCAAGCAATAAATAAATGGAGTATTTAATGGAATGGAATGATTTCAAAAGTGCCAGACTTACGGACTCACAGACCATGGCTGCTTTTTATTTACTGAATTTCAGAGGCGGCGGCGGCAACCACTCAATCTTCCCATGGCTGCGCTGATCATGTGTCTCAAAGCCTATTCGGCTAAACAGGGATAACAGGATAAAAATGTGTCTCCATTTAGACAAGCCCAGTCATTGGACATTTTGATTTTCAATTTTAGAATCCTCTTTGGAATTAAAAGAACAAACACTACAAAATAAAATCAAGACATGCTTGACATAAATCTCATCACAGCTATCTTGAGTGGATAGTTTAAATAACATACAGTGCTCCATTTGAATACTTGCTTGACTTTGTATAGTCTTAATTTATTTGTGTTAAAGCTGCCTTTATATAGGCATCTCTCTATACTGATTATTAATTCACTCTATTATACATTCATTAGCAAACACTTATGGGGTGGTTATTAATAGCTATTGCATATTTCCGAGAACATGTTCAGATATTTGAAAAATAGCAATGTTTTATACACTTACATGTGAACACGTGAAAGTGTTCAGTATGCATGGGAATAAAACCACTATTCAAAAGTAAAAATGAACCACGCTCAACAATAGTTTTCTCCCATCATCTCATCCTTCAATGTTGCTCTCAAAACAAACACAAACCAGTTTTGATTTTAGGAATTAGGATGAAAGATTCAGAATTTAACTCACTGAATTATGCATAGCATCAGATCACATTCACTGCAAGCACTACATTTATGTATTTATGACTGATGCTTCTTTACGCAAATATGTTTATAATTTTTATATTTATTTTTCTATACATCAAAGTAGTATTTAAAATTCAAGCAGTAGCTAGTATACAAACAGGGCATGGTGATTAATTCATATTATCTAGATTAAATGATAATTTACTAAACTTCTCTTCTGATTGTTAAAGTCTTATTCTTTTAAGACTCACATGAGCTGGGCTCGGTGGCTCAGCCTGTAATCCTGCGCCTTTGGAAGGCTGAGGTGAGTGGATTGCCTGAGCTGCGGGTTCGAGACCCGCCTGGGCAGCGAGACCTCATCTCTACAATAAACCAAAAAATCAGCCGGGCGTGGTAGCACATGCCTGTAATTCCGGCTACTCGGAAGGCTAAGGAGGAAGGATCACCAGAGCCCAGCAGGTCGAGGCTGCGGTGACCAGGAGCGGCCACTGCACTCCAGTCTGGGCGACTGAGTGAGACTCCAACTCAAAAAAAAAATAAAAAAAAAGACTCACATGTTCAGACAATATGAAAATCTGAAAGTGGGGTTCATGGAAAGAAAATGAAGTAGGTACTTCTTTTTCACAATCTAAGCCTTGAGAGTGTGCGCATTCACTATACATCTACGGTAATCCAGGACCCAAACAGATATTTGTTGATTACTCTATTTAATTTGTACAGTTCTGCTTTGTGAGTAGGTCCATGATGTGGAAGGGCCTTGTCTGCTGGCTCTAATGTTTTTCCACAAGTCCTCTGCAACATGGAAGCTGCTTTAGCAAATGCAGCACATAAACTTTGTACACTCTACTGGGAAATCTGATAAAAAAAGAGGAAAATTTTACATTTGCTTGGCTCAGTCAATGGCCAGAAGGCCAGACAGACATATTATCATGATCTTGAAATTTGGGAACCTCACAACTGGTAAAATATTTTATATAGATGCTGTTGATAGAGACAGATATCCAGAACACAGTGGTGTCAGACAAAGCATGCTCATTAAAAATGGGGTCTGAGAAATGAGATAGAGGGAAGTCTGCTTGTACTGTATCACTTAATAATCCCTGGTGCTCATTAAAGATTAAAACAGAGCTTCTTCCTTTCTCTCTTCACAAATATTCAGGGTTTTGAAGCCAATATTCTCATTTGCCATGTTATGAACAATAAAACTGTGCCCATTTTATTTGCAAATAAGTATATCTTCCAGTTCAGTTGAAACTTCTCTTGGAATAATTCAATATAATATACGTACCCAGTTTTAGACTGCCTTAATTAGCGTTCAGAGGTTTATCATTATCAAGATAGACTTTAAAATCAATATTGAAAAACCTACCAATTTTTATAACTTTTTGTTTTGTAAAATTTAAAATATGTAAAGAAAAAGATGAAATAGTATAATAATATGATGAGCCTGTACATATTCATTTCTACAATAACTTCAATAACAATCAACAAATATCAACATTATTTTGTCCATATATTTACGTACTTCCTACATCCTTTCTAATATATTGAAATAGTGTAATCTTATGCATAAATATTTAACAGTTATGCTAAATTGACTAGCAAGTTCTTTCATCATTACAAAAGCTAACCTTTCTAGCCAATGACATACCCTTCACAGTCGCTTCAATTTGCATAAAGAATATATATGTATATATGCAGGCTAATAGTCTAATTTTCTCTCAGAAATTTTATATAAATAAATAGGTATTACAGAAACTCTTTTTTATACATTGGATCATATGAAGAAGATTTATACCCATTTTGCAAATGATAGAACTGAGGCATGAATTAACTTTCTCAAAATAGTAAATTTCTGTTACTAAGAAATTCATGACTAACATTCTTAATTTTATACCTCTATCCAACCATCTTCTCAAAGATTAAACACTGGAAATTTCTGATGAAAGAAAATATCGATTAAGACCTTAGTTCAATCGATGGGCACTCACATGGTGTTTAATGTTATTAGCGCTTTTAGATAGGTATTATTATTTCCATTTCAGCAAATGAGAAAACAAAAGTTGAGAATCTGAATAGCTATGGTTGTGCCAAAATGGAAAACCAAAATTTGAATCTTATACTTTCCAATTCCAAAGCCCATACTGGACATCACAACAATACCTTCTTCCTAGGATTTTTGTGAGGATTAAATAATTTATATAGAGCGTTTAGCTGACACACAAGCTTTGTTCAATGTGTGTTTTCATTATACTTCTTTTATTAAAAAAGTAGAGAGTGGGCTTTGAGGATAGTGCAAGAGGAGAGTCAGTCTACTTAAATACAAGTAGATCTTTTCCCCTCTTTTAAATAAAATTAGTGTAAAATTTTGTTTTGAGCAACTTTCATATGGTATATCTTAAACCATAGCACAGTCCCCTTCTCATAAGGCATACCTGTTTCAAAGGACAAATAAATGACTGGACTTATTAGATTAAAAAAAAAATCAAGATCTGGTAGCTATGCTTTTACTTAGAAATGACCAGACCTAAATTTTCTTTTTTATGGGTGCAAAGTTAATTGAATAAGACAATATAAAACTTGGCTAGATGAAAAGATTGGGAAATACACTTGCCTAATTGTTGTTAACTTGCCCAATGCAGTTATTTTAAGTTATTAAAAAGAGAATTGAATTAGTAATTAAGATTTCTAGGTTTTGTATAATATTTTGTGATGACTATTTCTAGTATCTATCTGATTAAAATGATCACATTACTCAATTTTGTGATTAAAAAATAGCATTCCTGGAATACCATTTTCATGTATTTTGAAGGTAGTTATATACATGCACACCTATCCAGGTGTCCCACTTAGAACAAAGAGAAAAACTCTTAATTGACTCACTTGAAATTTTAACGCTTACCTTTGATCTTCCTAGTGAGGTACTTTTACACTGTGATTTTTTTTTTTTTTTCAAATTCCAGTATGACATGAAGCTTGTTATCACTATCATTATAAAAACCATCTCTTACATTAAAAGAAGTTGGCATTTTATAAAACACTTTTGTATTCACTTATCAATTTGACCTTAACAGAAACTCTTGAAAGGTTGCTAGATAACTTATCTTTCTTAAGGTGAGTCTGAACTCAGAGAGGCAAACAGTGACTAACATTTAGATAGTACCTACTATGTACCTGGCACTGTTTCAAGTGCCTTACTTATACATTAATTTATTTTGCTGCACAATAACTTTATGGGGTAGACACAATTGTTGTCCTCAGCTATAGATAAGGAAACAGAGACACAGAGGTGCTAACTTACTTGCTGAAAATCACACAGCTAATAAATGACAGATCAGAATTAGGACCTAAGCAATTTGACTACAGGATCTATGCTCTTAACACAGCATTGTACTATTTCTTCTATAAAATGACCTATCAAGTCACTTAGAATATGCGGTGATGACATCTGAATTTAAAATGCAATCTAGTATATCCTGCTAATTTATGATAATGACAGCACTTCCTTTCACAGAATTGAAGCTCATGATGGATGCCTTCATATGTTTTTCCCTAATTTATGTTCACACAAAATGACTTGGAGTTCTCTGGAGGTGTTCACATAACACTGTATAAGAAAATAAATGGGTACTCTTGCTTACCAGTTCTAATAATTATCTACATCACTATATTTCCTTGAAATGTATCTTAGTATTCTCTAATATTCTCACTGTCTTCTAATATTCCCACATCTATAATAACAAAGTCACCCTTGAAATGACCAAGATCAATGAACTGTCTCAAGTTCTGCTAACTGATTCTTCCTATACCCTAAGGAACACTATTGTCATAAATATTATTTCTCTACACTTCCTCAAAGGAAAGAGACTAGTATTGCCTTGTTTACCATTAGATCTCTGTGTGTTTCATATTGTCTACCATACTGTACTCAGTATGAATATTTGTTAAATAAATGAATGAATATCTGCTTTTGGACTTTGCGACTTTGCCCAAGCATAAGTAATAAAGCAATGGTAAGATAGGATTTCTGGGAAATAGTCAAGTCAGGGGAGGTCAAAGCTTCCTGGAGAGGGGAAAGTCATTTATACTCATGTAGTTGGTAAATCAATAGGACGACCTGCTACTTTTGTGGGTCAAACCACTTACTTGGACAGAAAAATAGGAAAGAATCATATCTCTGGTTGGTGCATAGAGTATGAGGCTTCATGGAAAACTCACAGTGAGAACATTGGACCAAGAATGTTATTCCATTCCACTGAGAGCCAAAAAAATTAATGATATCATCAATCCTAGAATATTTTAGGAAAAAACTCATTCGAAATTAAAAACTATTTCTAATGTGGTACAAAACAGATCTAATAATCCTCACAATATTAGAAGTTCTGTGAACCGGGAACATTCTGTGGCCCTCCTCGGTGGGAAGCATGATGGCAGCATGGGAACAGAGAAACGAAAGGAAAAGCTGTCTGCTCTAGGAAGTGCAAAATCTAATGATAGAGTGATGGATACACCTCTCGGTAACAATGTATATTAAGGGCGCACCCATGCTAGTTCTAGGCAATTTTATATTAGTTGGACTAGAATATTTAAAAGTCAGCAACACACCAACAATTGCTGGATAAAGTGCACATTTGAGGCAGACTTTTTTATTGAAGACATTGAAGCTAAGAAAATATATCTGCAGTCAGTCTTTAAATAAGACATACTATTTTTATTTGATACTGTTATATTGTTGTTCTCCTCCCAGAAGCCCAGAGAACTTTATAGCTAGTATGTCAATAATGCAACACACCAATACTCCAATAAAATAAATTGCTAGCAGATGCTTTGTCTCTTGTTTTCAGAGAGTCTCAGTAAACAGCCAATTTGGTCCTCGTGGTCAAAACTGAATAGTGAAAACATCTGAATTTTAATCCAGTGCTCAGATTTAATCACTCTCTGTGCTATCCTGTTAATTACCCCGAGATAACGATAGGTCTGGGAACACAAGACAAAAGTGTGCCTGACGTGCAGACATGCCACTCTCCATGTATCTCTTCTTTTTCATATTGCATTCTTCACTGGGTGACACTTTAAGATAGTGGGAGCTTTTCACGAGGTCCATTTTCCACCAGGATGTGGACAGACTGAGATTTCCTGGGAAGTCTCATAGCACTCTCTCCCAAAATAATTTGGAGCACTGCAGTGTATGTCCTACAGGTCAAGGGCAAAAATATTTGTCACGGAGAAAACATTTGCTCTCTACTGATGTAATTTCTTACATTGTGTTGCTGTTGTTCTGCATTCTAACAGGTGAATTTGGAGAAGTGTGCAGTGGTCGCTTAAAACTTCCTTCAAAAAAGGAGATTTCAGTGGCCATCAAGACCCTGAAAGTGGGCTACACAGAGAAGCAGCGGAGAGACTTTCTGGGAGAAGCGAGCATCATGGGACAGTTTGACCATCCCAATATCATCCGCCTGGAAGGTGTTGTCACTAAAAGTAGGTAGTCATAAGCCCTGCTTTGGTGTATGTTCAGCAAATGTTGTTTTCAACCCTAAACTCAGCCATTTAAGGATTTGGGTCTTTTTTGCATAAATATCTCACTTCTAACAAAAAGACTGAATTAGAATGAACACCTTTCTTTGATAATAGAGGAAAGATATGTAAGTAGAATTATATAAACAGTGCTATGTTAGATGTTAAACATCTTTAAGATTAGGAGCTAGATATTAGACTATTTAAAGGCATGCTGATTAAAAGCCAGTTGAGAAGAGAATTGGAGAGAACTCTGTTATGTAGAATAGCAAGGAAAAGCAGTGACTTAATTTTGACTGGAACCCCCAGCTAGCTGCCTTTTAAAAAAAAAATTGTTCATCAGCTTCATTTAAGCTCCCAAGTCTTTCCGCCTCTCTCCCAGTGCCCCCCACATCCTGCCTTTAGGAAAATAACGGGAGTCTTAGAAATGCTTCTGAGCTGTCAAGATGGGAAATCACAGCAGACCGGAGGCCTTACATAGTTCTCTGTGGATTTCAAATAGTTCTGATGTAGGAACCCAGGTGAGCTCTTTCTTGACTGTTCTGGCTCACAGCCCACGACGGAGATATGAACTTGTTTCCACGATGGTTTCTCCAGCCAGGGTCTAAAGGGATCCCAGGAGACAGATCTGTGATTTTTGGCTCTAATCCCAATGAAACCCCCTTGAGAATGCTCTGGGACTTTTTTTTCTTCTTCTTCTTCTTTCTTCAAGAGTTTGGAGCACGAAATGAAGAATAAGCAAAGCTGGCAGCAAACTCCTTAGAGTGAAAGACAGGATATGGCAGAGAATTTGGCATCTTTAGGGGATAATTCACTGGCACCACATTTACATACTCTGTAGTTACCAACAGACATTACTCATTAAATTTTTCACAATGATATTTCTTTTTAACATTACATAGGACATTTTGCAAATGGCAACTAATACCTATCTTTGCTTTAGTGTGACTGAAAAGGCATTTCCTTCCTCATGAGAGCACAGTGTAATTGAAATGTACTTTGATTTCCTTTCAAGTTTTCATATATGCTAAGTCGAATTAAGAAGTTAGCAGTATGGAATAGTTTAACCATATACTGTAAGCCCATGTTAATTCCTGTAAGAAGTATTATTTTGGCCTCTGTACAAAAAAATCAGGCTACATTAATAGTAACACTGAAACATTTTCTGATGAAAAAATATTTCTTTTTTTAAAATTTGAGTTGGAGTCTCACTCCGTTGCCCAGGCTGAAGTGCAGTGGCATACTCACAGCCACCCCAGCGTCAACCTGCTGGGCTCTGTCCAATCGTCCACCTCACCCTTCCAAGTAGCCGGAACTACAGGCACGCTCTACCACATCTGGCTAATGTTTGATTTATTGTAGAGATGAGATCTCACCAAGTTGCTCGGGCTGGTCTCGAACCCAAAGGCTCGGGCAATCCACTGGCCTTGGACTCCCAAAGTGCTGGGATTACAGGCTGAGCCACCAAGCCCAGCCTTATTTCTTTCTCTTTTTTTGAGTTGGAGTCTCACTCTGTTGCCCAGACTGGAGTGCAGTGGCCACTCCCGGCCACCACAGCCTCGAACTGCTGGGCTCTGGCGATCCTTCTGCCTCAGCCTTCCAAGTAGCCGGAACTACAGGCACGCGCTACCACGCCCGGCTGATTTTTTGATTTATTGTAGAGATGAGGTCTCGCTGCCCAGGCGGGTCTTGAACCCGCGGGCTCGGGCAATCCACTCACCTCAGCCTCCCTAAGGCGCGGGATGACAGGCTGAGCCACCGAGCCCGGCTTATTTCTTATTTTTTAAATTAGTCATTCAATGAAGCATTGTTAGCATTAGTAAAGATTGGGAAAATAAATGAATTCTTTGTTTCTTCTGGGCAAGGTCACACTATTTTTTATCTAAGAAGGGGGACCCAAAAGACCCTGAAATTCATTTATAAAAAATTGTGTATTTATTCTTACATGTCTAAACTTCAGTCAACTTCAAAGTACTCTCCATTTGATGCAATACACCAACTGAGATACTTTTTCCACTGCACAATACAATTTTTGAATTCATCCATTTTGATGCCTTTTAGTGCTTCCGTCGGTTTTGTTTGTTAGTTTCACTTCTTCCACATCAGTAAAATGTTTCTTTTGGAGGATTTTTTAAATCTGAGGAAACAAACAAAAAATTTGCTTGGGGCAAGATCGGATGAATAGGGAGGGTGGAGCATGGGGTCATGTCATTTTTGGTCAAAAACTGCTGAACACTCAGTGCGGTGTGGGCAGGTACCTTCATAAACTACCCATCATGAAATGGGAGAACATGTTGAAAGATTCTCCCACCAAAATTCACTGAAACCAAACAGCCCCTCACAACCAGCTAGCTGGTACACAGATACTGATGGTGTCTGGAACACTTACCTAGCGGGGAAGCCTGTACCACAAGCGCCCGCCCTCCAAAAGATAATTCTGAGTTTGTTTGTGTCTCCCCTCATGTAGAAATATAGCACATATCTCACTGGGATTTTAATGTCACTCAGCCGTGTAATGTTCTCCGTGACCGCTTCAACAAGTGTTTGTCCTTCAGATCTTGAGGTCTCCCCTCCCCAGGGGAGAGAGAACACTCACTTGTATCCATTCTAATTCTCAGTTTTCAGAAGTTTTTGTTTAGGAAGTGCCTGTTACATGCTGCACATTGTCCTGTGGTGTTATTCAATTCTTACCACTACCCTATAAATTAGACATAACCATTTCTCTTTTACTTTTGGGCAAACACTAACTGTAAAGGGTAAGTGACTTGTGTAACTAGAAAGTGCTAGAGACAGCACTGGGAACTTGTCTGCTTATTTCACCTCTGCCCCTAATTCTGGTCAAAGTCAGTTTTCTACTATTATTGTGTATTCTATTATTGTTTTAAATCTTGATCTTTAAAAATCTTTTCTAACAACTTGATTGTAGCAAGACATTCCTTAAGCTCCAAACAATTTCTGGAGGAAGTTAATAACCCTAACTACCCAAAACAAAATATAAACTCACAAAAAGGGCAGGAATCTATGTTACTTTTATGATCAGTGACTAAAATAGATTCTGGGTTATACTAGGTACCTCGTTTATCAATGTTGAGGAATAAAAGATTGATTATTTATTGATTGATGAAGGGAGGAAGGAAGGGAGGGCGAGAGAGAGGGAGGAAGGGGGAAGAGTGTCATCTTCTACCACTAGGTCTTTTCTTAGTTTTGGTTATCAAATTGAATGCATTTTTCAAAGTACATTTATATAACTGATTGTGTCATCCAGGGGGTGATAAAGGAAAAGATTATGTTTTAGCATGCACGGAATCATCACCTATCTTCACTAACATCTACAATGAACACGAATAAAAGTCGCTATCAAATAAATATTAGGTGTACATTTAAGCCTACTAATAGGCTGTCTTATTTTATCAAGCATGAGTTGATTTTTTTGTTTCAGCCAATGTTATGAATTATTGAAACCTACCTATTAGATTTTGCTATTTCCATAAATGCGCTTACAGAATGATAAGCAACATTAAGCTCTAATTATTGTGTCAAAATTTCTTCTGATAGAAAAATGAAATAATTAAATATTGGATTATGATAACCTGATAAACCCATGGAGCAATCTCCAAGACAAAATGCAGAAAAAAATGCATGAAGATTAAAAAAAAATGGCCTTGGCAAATTGCAAGTATTCTGCATTAAACATCTTATTCAAGTCTGACTCTGTAATGTTCAAATGCAGATTACCACTGCCTTATTCTTAGGGTGAGAGTTCTAAACTTGATATATCTCCCTGGTCAAATAAGCATGTATGAAGCTGCCAAATCTGACTATATAAATCCCAGTCATCTCATATATTGTAAACATAATAGAGTAGTAGCCTTAGAATTATATTTTGAACTCCTTAGTGGCATATTTATAAGCTCTAAATCTGGCACTCTGTAACATCTAAGAGGAAATAGAAACTTTTTACAATAAAGTTGATATGTTGTATTTAATATATAAATATGGCAGTTTTATCTCCAAAAAAGCTATTTATTCCCCCCTTATTTTCTTTGTTTCCTGAGTCTGTGTGCCTTCTAAAATAATCTACTTGTGGAATTCAGAAGCATATGTACACACACATATACGCACATACACAACTAAAGTGATGCAGAGCTTACAATTCAATGAACAAAGTTGTATTTAAAGAAGAAAAACAAACATGTCAATATCTACATTAAGAATCAGTGATCTGCCCCGCTCGGTGGCTCAGCCTGCAATCCTGCGCCTTTGGGAGGCTGAGGTGAGTGGATTGCCTGAAACCGCGGGTTCGAGACCTGCCTGGGCAACTTGGCGAGACCTCATCTCTACAATAAATCAAAAAATCAGCCGGGCGTGGTAGCACGCACCTGTAGTTCCAGCTACTTGGAATGCTGAGGCAGATGGATCGCCAGAGCCCAGCAGGTCGAGGCTGCGGTGGCCAGGAGCGGCCACTGCACTCCAGGCGGGTGACAGAGTAAGACTCCAACTCCAAAAAAAAAAAAAAAAAAAAGAATCAGTGATCTGATTTAAAGTTTGACTCAGCCTTGCTCGTTGTAAGATCTCCTGAAAATCAAACCAATCACAGACATTTTTTCACTTGCAACGTGGAATTAACAGTTATTACTTTACTATTTCCAGATACCTTAAAGATCAAATGAGATTATGTAAGAATATATTAAGTAACAAACAATTATGCAGATCTAAGTTGCCCCTCTAGTTGAATTTGAGATTTCACCAGTGAATTTGGGTATAGAACAAAAATCTTGAAAACAGTTATTTGTTCAACGATAATTTTTGTTATTGCTATTAAATTGTGTGCTTTGAAACAGTAGGTCTAATACAATGTATCATTTTCAAATCATTGAAAGAAAGTTTTTTACTCAGTCGTATTTTCATTTATTTGAATTGAGCCATAAACAATTTTAATGGTACATTTTGAGCCTGATGGTCTTAAACAAGAGAAGGTGAGAGAGTCTCTGATCTTCAAAGTAGCAGAAAGCTGGAGGCACAAGCTCTGCTCAGAACTAGGTACTAACATGTGTTATCAATTTTAGTTGAAGTTCAAAAGGATGGAACTTGTTTTTAGCAAATGTTTGATATTTCTGCCATCACTCCATTAGTCAAATGACGTTCAGTTTCCAAGAACACCTTCCACTGGCCACTTATCACCTAGTGAAATAGTAGGATTTTTACTGGATGAGATCAATGTATCTTTTTCTTGGATACTTTGCTAGAAATTAAAAAATAATAGCCATGCAACTTAACAGGAACCTTGCATTATTAAGGAATGTCATGAGCAGAACTTTAAGATAATTTTGCATAATTAAAACATGTCTATATTAGTGAGAGTATCCACTTGGCACGAAAAGTTTAGCCATAGTTTTCTACTTTTCCTATGTTCCCTGAAAAAGTCATAATTCAGTAACAATGCCAGATTCTAACTATTTCTTGTTTGCCTCTAAGAGTTTTATTATGCATTTGTCTCAAGGACACTATATTTCATGTCTTCTGACTAGATTATATGTATGTTGTACTTTTTGAATTAATACTTTTCAGAAATAGTTTGCTAGAATAATGCATTGTGGAAACTTTGATGACCCAAGTTTTTGATATAGTTGTTATGACTGCAAAGTGATAAATGAATTCAGGACATATGTATCTAAAGTAACCGCATCAACAAAAATATGTTAATCTCTGTTCAAAATATTACATAAAAAAAGACAGGGAATATTATTTTTACAAGTTTAAAAACCTTGTTATTCTCCATTACTGCCCACTTTTGTCTCTTGGAAGAATTGGCCACATTTAAATTATAAAGGAGGTGGTATTATGGATTGTCCTCAATTATATGGATATGATGGCTTCCCAATATTTTTGTAGGATTTAATTTAACTTACCCAATTTGTTAGAGCATGACTTGTATGTGCCCAAAGACTGCCTATTATAGAAACACTAGATTAAACATACAGTAACTCTCCTAAAGGAATAAGAAATACATTGATTCACTAGCTTAACTGTCATCTGAGTATTTCTGGTCTTACACAACTTGTGCAGAAAAGGAGAAGAAGAATCCTACCTAACCCTAACGCTAGTCATATCTTCATGCCAAGCTGTACAATTGTTAACAGAAAGTAAAATGACAGATCATTGTAATGCATGAACAAAAATTTAATAGCACTAGAACAATTAAGAAGCCATATCGGAGCCGGGCTCGATGGCTCAGCCTGTAATCCCGCGCCTTTGGGAGGCTGAGGTGAGTGAATTGCCTGAGCCCGCGGGTTCGAGACCCGCCTGGGCAGTGAGACCTCATCTCTACAATAAATCAAAAAATCAGCTGGGTGTGGTGGCGCATGCCTGTAATTCCGGCTACTCGGAAGGCTGAGGCGGAAGGATCGCTGGAGCCCAGCAGGCCGAGGCTGCGGTGGCCGGGAGCGGCCACTGCACTCCAGTCTGGACGACAGAGTGAGACTCCAACTCAAAAAAAAAAAAAAAAAAAAAAAAAGAAGCCATATCTAGCAATATATTTAAAAGAGAATACATTATGCCCAAAGTATAGCTTATTTATTCAAAGACTGAAAAATGGCTTAACACTTAATAATCCTAAAAATTTACAACAATGATAGAAAATAAGAAAATCAATTTCACTAAATGCAAAAAATAAATATTTTAATTACAAATTTTTATTAGCACATCATAAATAGAAAATATGTGTCTGATAAAAGCATGTTAGCACCTCTAAACAAAACCAAACAAACCTACAAACATCATTTTTAATGGTAAAATATTAAACATATTTTTACTAAAGTAGAAACAAAAAGTCCGCTATCATTATTTATATTCAGGATTAGATAAGCAAATAAACAAGAGGTAGAAAACTTGAAGAGAAAATAAAAGTTGTTCTTGTAAAATCAAACTTAGCATATTCAAAATACTATCTTTTCTAATTGCACTCACAGTTATGACTTACATTATTACACTTACTATATGACTAGAATAAGGGAGAATAAAT